>NW_028255949.1:0-280732 GCF_971803275.1 Cyanistes caeruleus
CTAACCCTAACCCTAACCCTAACCAACCCTAACCCCTAACCCTAACCCTAACCCTAACCCTAACCCTAACCCTAACCCCTAACCCTAACCCTAACCCTAACCCTAACCCTAACCCTAACCCTAACCCTAACCTAACCTAACCCTAACCCTAACCCTAACCCTAACCCTAACCCTAACCCTAACCCTAACCCTAACCCTAACCCTAACCCTAACCCTAACCCTAACCCTAACCCTAACCCTAACCCTAACCCTAACCCTAACCCTAACCCTAACCCTAACCCTAACCCTAACCCTAACCCTAACCCTAACCCTAACCCTAACCCTAACCCTAACCCTAACCCCTAACCCTAACCCTAACCCTAACCCTAACCCTAACCCTAACCCTAACCCTAACCCTAACCCTAACCTAACCCTAACCCTAACCCTAACCCTAACCCTAACCCTAACCCTAACCCTAACCCTAACCCTAACCCTAACCCTAACCCTAACCCTAACCCTAACCCTAACCCTAACCCTAACCCTAACCCTAACCCTAACCCTAACCCTAACCCTAACCCTAACCCTAACCCTAACCCTAACCCTAACCCTAACCCTAACCCTAACCCTAACCAACCCTAACCCTAACCCTAACCCTAACCCTAACCCTAACCCTAACCCTAACCTAACCCTAACCCTAACCCTAACCCTAACCCTAACCCTAACCCTAACCCTAACCCTAACCCTAACCCTACCCTAACCCTAACCCTAACCCTAACCCTAACCCTAACCCTAACCCTAACCCTAACCCTAACCCCTAACCCTAACCCTAACCCTAACCCTAACCCTAACCCTAACCCTAACCCTAACCCTAACCCTAACCCACACTAACCCTAACCCTAACCCTAACCCTAACCCTAACCCTAACCCTAACCCTAACCCTAACCCTAACCCTAACCCTAACCCTAACCCTAACCCTAACCCTAACCCTAACCCTAACCCTAACCCTAACCCTAACCCTAACCCTAACCCTAACCCTAACCCTAACCTAACCCTAACCCTAACCCTAACCCTAACCCTAACCCTAACCCTAACTAACCCTAACCCTAACCCTAACCCTAACCCTAACCCTAACCCTAACCCTAACCCTAACCCTAACCCTAACCCTAACCCTAACCCTAACCCTAACCCTAACCCTAACCCTAACCCTAACCCTAACCCTAAACCCTAACCCTAACCCTAACCCTAACCCTAACCCTAACCCTAACCCTAACCCTAACCCTAACCCTAACCCTAACCCTAACCCTAACCCTAACCCTAACCCTAACCCTAACCCTAACCCTAACCCTAACCCTAACCCTAACCCTAACCCTAACCCTAACCCTAACCCTAACCCTAACCCTAACCCTAACCCTAACCCTAACCCTAACCCTAACCCTAACCCTAACCCTAACCCTAACCCTAACCCTAACCCTAACCCTAACCCTAACCCTAACCCTAACCCCTAACCCTAACCCTAACCCTAACCCTAACCCTAACCCTAACCCTAACCCTAACCCTAACCCTAACCCTAACCCTAACCCTAACCCTAACCCTAACCCTAACCCTAACCCTAACCCTAACCCTAACCCTAACCCTAACCCTAACCCTAACCCTAACCCTAACCCTACCCTAACCCTAACCCTAACCCTAACCTAACCCTAACCCTAACCCTAACCCTAACCCTAACCCTAACCCTAACCCTACCCTAACCCTAACCCTAACCCTAACCCTAACCCTAACCCTAACCCTAACCCTAACCTAACCCTAACCCTAACCACCTAACCCTAACCCTAACCCTAACCCTAACCCTAACCCTAACCCTAACCCTAACCCTAACCCTAACCCTAACCCTAACCCTAACCCTAACCCTAACCCTAACCCTAACCCTAACCCTAACCCCTAACCTAACCCTAACCCTAACCCTAACCCTAACCCTAACCCTAACCCTAACCCTAACCCTAACCCTAACCCTAACCCTAACCCTAACCCTAACCCTAACCCTAACCCTAAC
This sequence comes from Cyanistes caeruleus, assembly GCF_971803275.1. Lineage (NCBI taxonomy): Eukaryota > Metazoa > Chordata > Aves > Passeriformes > Paridae > Cyanistes > Cyanistes caeruleus. The sequence goes on from NW_028255949.1 coordinate 2,030, forward strand.
CCTAACCCTAACCTAACCCTAACCCTAACCCTAACCCTAACCTAACCCTAACCCTAACCCTAACCCTAACCCTAACCCTAACCCTAACCCTAACCCTAACCCTAACCTAACCCTAACCCTAACCCTAACCCTAACCCTAACCCTAACCCTAACCCTAACCCTAACCCTAACCCTAACCCTAACCCTAACCCTAACCCTAACCCTAACCCTAACCCTAACCCTAACCCTAACCCTAACCCTAACCCTAACCCTAACCCTAACCCTAACCCTAACCCTAACCCTAACCCTAACCCTAACCCTAACCCTAACCCTAACCCTAACCCTAACCCTAACCCTAACCCTAACCCTAACCCTAACCCTACCCTAACCCTAACCCTAACCCTAACCCTAACCCTAACCCTAACCCTAACCCTAACCCTAACCCTAACCCTAACCCTAACCCTAACCCTAACCCTAACCCTAACCCTAACCCTAACCCTAACCCTAACCCTAACCCTAACCCTAACCCTAACCCTAACCCTAACCCTAACCCTAACCCTAACCCTAACCCTAACCCTAACCCTAACCCTAACCCTAACCCTAACCCTAACCCTAACCCTAACCCTAACCCTAACCCTAACCCTAACCCTAACCCTAACCCTAACCCTAACCCTAACCCTAACCCTAACCCTAACCCTAACCCTAACCCTAACCCTAACCCTAACCCTAACCCTAACCCTAACCCTAACCCTAACCCTAACCCTAACCCTAACCCTAACCCTAACCCTAACCCTAACCCTAACCCTAACCCTAACCCTAACCCTAACCCTAACCCTAACCCTAACCCTAACCCTAACCCTAACCCTAACCCTAACCCTAACCCTAACCCTAACCCTAACCCTAACCCTAACCCTAACCCTAACCCTAACCCTAACCCTAACCCTAACCCTAACCCTAACCCTAACCCTAACCCTAACCCTAACCCTAACCCTAACCCAAACCCTAACCCTAACCCTAACCCTAACCCTAACCCTAACCCTAACCCTAACCCTAACCCTAACCCTAACCCTAACCCTAAACCTAACCCTAACCTTTTCCCACCCTGTCCCACCGAGCTCCAGCCCAGCCAGGCAGCTGCGGGGTGTCCGCCTCCGTGGAATAGTACCATACCTCCTTTGGAACAAATGCAGACATCCTGCAGGGATGGAGAGCAAAATCCAAGCGATGGGGAGCTTTGGGGACTGCTGGGGGAATCAGGGAGCAGGTGGCAACAAGGTGACAGGGGTAGGCTTGGAGCAGGGTGAATGAAGAGCGTGCTGGCACAAGGAGCCAAGGGTTGTGTTGTGGCCGTTGCTGGATGCTGGAAGTTCTAGCTGGAGCGTGCACTGTGACATCACCGCCAGGAGTTCAGGCCCATGCTGAAGTGGACAACGGAGACCGTAGAATGAATGATGGAATCCCTGGGTGCTTGGGCTTGGAAGGGACCCTAAAGACCATCTTGTTCCAAGCGGAGTGATCTTCCCCTAGAATAGGTTGCTCAGAGCCCCGCTCCCAGCTGGCCTTGGATGTTGCCAAGGATGGAGCATCCCCAGCCTCTGTGCACAGCCTGGGCCAGTGGCCCAGCAGCCGGAGTGGAAAAGAGCAGCTTCATTAGATCCAACTTCAAGCTCACTCCTGCAGTTGAAAGGCTTCTCCTCTCTGTGCCCATCTTTCCTAGAGCTGCAGGGAGGCCTCGCCAGCCCCCTTCTCTTTCCAGGCTGAGCATCCCCAGCCCCACACGGACAGCAGTCCGATGCGTGGCAGTCAAGGCTAAAGGGTAGCAAATGGCTACATCAGGAAGTGAGAGATGGAAGCTTTTGGAGATGGAAGCTTTACCTCTAAATGTAGAAAAGAAAGAAAAGTGGAGGGGGAAATGGTGGGACTCTGGATCTGTTCTAACTGGCGAGGATTTTCTTTTCTTCTTTTCTGTCGTGCTAACCCAAGTTTTGTTGTTTGAAAGGAGGTTTATCAAAATATCCATCGTCTTCTCCACTGCTGAAACACTGAACAACATCTGGGCAGGCTGAGGATGCAGAGCAAAACCTGCAAATATCTACTGCTGATCGTGATCCTGGGGAATGCAGCTAAAGCCAGCCAAAAGCAATTTCTGGAAAGTCAAGCCTGCTTTACGTTTTCTGGAGTTTGGTTGTGCCAACTTCACCAGTCATTTCTAAAAAAGGAAAAGAAACTCCAAGCAAAACAGAGAAAAACACAAAGAAACCAACCCAAAGAAACCAATCAAACAAACAGATAAAACACCCCCAATCAAACCAAAGGCAATGAGACGTTAGGACTAGTTGTAAGGATATCACAGCAGGCGAATGGCTGCTTCCTACTTGGATCACCATCCAAAGCCACCTAGAACAACTTCTCCAAAACATATCCAACAGGACAAATGGAAAAAGTGATCCATGGCAGCTCTGCATTGTGGTGAAGGATGAGCATGCAGTGGTCCAGATTGCCCACCCTCCAGGCTGCTGTTTGCTCTGCTGAAAGACTCTTGCAGGACTGTGGCCCTTCTCCATGCAATGGAAATCATTGCCACAGCTCTCAGTTGAGGCACTGGCATTTCCAGAGCCAGATTCAGGCACAATCCTACTGCCTGCTGAGCATCTGGGAAAGGTGCTGAGCATCTTCAGGCCTAGAATCACAAAAGAGTTCAGGCTCTCCCCGAACTGGGTTTTCAGGGCAGCTTTCCGTATCTCTGCAAGATTTCTTCATCCCTCAACACGTCTGACTTTATTATGTCCAACGATGCATTTGGGTTTCTTCCGTCCTCTTGTGTGCCCGTGAGTAACCTTCCACGTGGATGAAGGAGATTGTGTACAGGACAACTGATTGCGGCATTGCCATTTGGCTTCACTGTCACTCAGTTGAACACGGTCCTTATCTAAGAAGGACTTCCAAGAAATGGGTAGGAGTTTTGGCTGTGAGAGGAGCAGAAAGCACATTTTCTACAGCAAATTGCTAGCTGATGCACTTTCCTCCCTGCCAAAATAGTGATTGCCATTCATCTTCCTGGGAAGAATGTAAAGACACATTCAGAGATGCCAGGTTCTGCTGGCCTGTGGGTGGGCTGTACAAACATGTGCTCTCTTGTCACAGATTCTCCTCGCCAGACGCAGTGCAAACTGTTCCGCTTGCATTAAGAACAGGAAAGGCAAAAGCTGCGATTCCGGAGTCCGGAAAAGCTAACCGAAGGAGGCGAGCCTACTTTCGCAGAAGGTGCCCTCCGGAGCTCTCGTCAACCGGCCTAAGAACCGTGTGTGTATGTGGAAGAGTAGCGGTCGGCACGCGGACGGCGGAAAGCGCGAGCGCTGTGGCAAGCTAATAAGAAACATGTTTAGCAGACATCTGGCACGCGAAACTTTCAGTCTGCTAGTGGAATGTTACTGCCACTCGCACGCTTGCTAATTAGCCGCTAGTTCTCCTGTGAACGAGGTAAGATCACGACTTCCTTCTGCTGCTCCCTACTACTGTTGCTGCTCTCTGCGACAAAAATTGCGCTATCCCTTTTACTCCCAGATGCAGAGAAATGCCCTGCGCAGCACAGAAACCTGTCACACCATGAGTGGCATAGGGTGTTGCAAATTCGGGCTTACATCAGTGGCAGGGGTATACTGCACAAACATGTGCTGTCCTGTCACACGTTCTCCTCGCTAGACACAGTGCAGAAGCTTTCCGCTTGCATTAAGAGCAAGAAAGGCAGAAGCCTCGATTCCGGAGTTCGGAGAGGGTAACCGCAAGAGGCGAGCCTCCTTCGGTAGAAGCTGCTTTCCGGAGTTCTTGGCAACCGGCCGAAATACCATGTGTGTCTGAGAGAGAGTGCCGGTCAGCGCGCGGGCGGTGGAAAGCGAGAGCGCTGCGGGCAGGCGAATAAGGAAGGTGTTTAAAAGGCATCTGGTGCGCGAGACTTTCAGACTGCAAGTGGAAAGCGTCTGCCACTCGCACGCTTGCTGATTAGTAGCTAGTTGTCGTGTGGAAGAAGTAAGATCACTACTTCCTTCTGCTGCTCCCTACTGCTGTTGCTGCTCTCTGCGACAACAATTGGTTTTCCGTTTTGCTTACAGATGCAGAGAAATGCCCAGCGCAGCACAGAAACCTGTCACACCATGAGTGGCATAGGGTGTTGCAAATTCGGGCTTACATCAGTGGCAGGGGTATACTGCACAAACATGTGCTGTCCTGTCACACGTTCTCCTCGCTAGACACAGTGCAGAAGCTTTCCGCTTGCATTAAGAGCAAGAAAGGCAGAAGCCTCGATTCCGGAGTTCGGAGAGGGTAACCGCAAGAGGCGAGCCTCCTTCGGCTGAAGCTGCTTTCCGGAGTTCTTGTCAACCGGCCGAAATACCATGTGTGTCTGAGAGAGAGTGCCGGTCAGCGCGCGGGCGGTGGAAAGCGAGAGCGCTGCGGGCAGGCGAATAAGGAAGGTGTTTAAAAGGCATCTGGTGCGCGAGACTTTCAGACTGCAAGTGGAAAGCGTCTGCCACTCGCACGCTTGCTGATTAGTAGCTAGTTGTCGTGTGGAAGAAGTAAGATCACTACTTCCTTCTGCTGCTCCCTATTGCTGTTGCTGCTCTCTGCGACAACAATTGCTCTTTCCCTTTACTTCCAGATGCAGGGAAATGCCCTGCAAAGCACAGAAACCTGTCACACCATGAGTGGCATAGGGTGTTGCAAATTCGGGCTTACATCAGTGGCAGGGGTATACTGCACAAACATGTGCTGTCCTGTCACACGTTCTCCTCGCTAGACACAGTGCAGAAGCTTTCCGCTTGCATTAAGAGCAAGAAAGGCAGAAGCCTCGATTCCGGAGTTCGGAGAGGGTAACCGCAAGAGGCGAGCCTCCTTCGGCAGAAGCTGCTTTCCGGAGTTCTTGGCAACCGGCCGAAATACCATGTGTGTCTGAGAGAGAGTGCCGGTCAGCGCGCGGGCGGTGGAAAGCGAGAGCGCTGCGGGCAGGCGAATAAGGAAGGTGTTTAAAAGGCATCTGGTGCGCGAGACTTTCAGACTGCAAGTGGAAAGCGTCTGCCACTCGCACGCGTGCTGATTAGTAGCTAGTTGTCGTGTGGAAGAAGTAAGATCACTACTTCCTTCTGCTGCTCCCTACTGCTGTTGCTGCTCTCTGCGACAACAATTGCTCTTTCCCTTTACTTCCAGATGCAGAGAAATGCCCTGCGCAGCACAGAAACCTGTCACACCATGAGTGGCATAGGGTGTTGCAAATTCGGGCTTACATCAGTGGCAGGGGTATACTGCACAAACATGTGCTGTCCTGTCACACGTTCTCCTCGCTAGACACAGTGCAGAAGCTTTCCGCTTGCATTAAGAGCAAGAAAGGCAGAAGCCTCGATTCCGGAGTTCGGAGAGGGTAACCGCAAGAGGCGAGCCTCCTTCGGCAGAAGCTGCTTTCCGGAGTTCTTGGCAACCGGCCGAAATACCATGTGTGTCTGAGAGAGAGTGCCGGTCAGCGCGCGGGCGGTGGAAAGCGAGAGCGCTGCGGGCAGGCGAATAAGGAAGGTGTTTAAAAGGCATCTGGTGCGCGAGACTTTCAGACTGCAAGTGGAAAGCGTCTGCCACTCGCACGCTTGCTGATTAGTAGCTAGTTGTCGTGTGGAAGAAGTAAGATCACTACTTCCTTCTGCTGCTCCCTATTGCTGTTGCTGCTCTCTGCGACAACAATTGCTCTTTCCCTTTACTTCCAGATGCAGAGAAATGCCCTGCGCAGCACAGAAACCTGTCACACCATGAGTGGCATAGGGTGTTGCAAATTCGGGCTTACATCAGTGGCAGGGGTATACTGCACAAACATGTGCTGTCCTGTCACACGTTCTCCTCGCTAGACACAGTGCAGAAGCTTTCCGCTTGCATTAAGAGCAAGAAAGGCAGAAGCCTCGATTCCGGAGTTCGGAGAGGGTAACCGCAAGAGGCGAGCCTCCTTCGGCAGAAGCTGCTTTCCGGAGTTCTTGGCAACCGGCCGAAATACCATGTGTGTCTGAGAGAGAGTGCCGGTCAGCGCGCGGGCGGTGGAAAGCGAGAGCGCTGCGGGCAGGCGAATAAGGAAGGTGTTTAAAAGGCATCTGGTGCGCGAGACTTTCAGACTGCAAGTGGAAAGCGTCTGCCACTCGCACGCTTGCTGATTAGTAGCTAGTTGTCGTGTGGAAGAAGTAAGATCACTACTTCCTTCTGCTGCTCCCTACTGCTGTTGCTGCTCTCTGCGACAACAATTGCTCTTTCCCTTTACTTCCAGATGCAGAGAAATGCCCTGCGCAGCACAGAAACCTGTCACACCATGAGTGGCATAGGGTGTTGCAAATTCGGGCTTACATCAGTGGCAGGGGTATACTGCACAAACATGTGCTGTCCTGTCACAAGTTCTCCTCGCTAGACACAGTGCAGAAGCTTTCCGCTTGCATTAAGAGCAAGAAAGGCAGAAGCCTCGATTCCGGAGTTCGGAGAGGGTAACCGCAAGAGGCGAGCCTCCTTCGGCAGAAGCTGCTTTCCGGAGTTCTTGGCAACCGGCCGAAATACCATGTGTGTCTGAGAGAGAGTGCCGGTCAGCGCGCGGGCGGTGGAAAGCGAGAGCGCTGCGGGCAGGCGAATAAGGAAGGTGTTTAAAAGGCATCTGGTGCGCGAGACTTTCAGACTGCAAGTGGAAAGCGTCTGCCACTCGCACGCGTGCTGATTAGTAGCTAGTTGTCGTGTGGAAGAAGTAAGATCACTACTTCCTTCTGCTGCTCCCTACTGCTGTTGCTGCTCTCTGCGACAACAATTGCTCTTTCCCTTTACTTCCAGATGCAGAGAAATGCCCTGCGCAAGCACAGAAACCTGTCACACCATGAGTGGCATAGGGTGTTGCAAATTCGGGCTTACATCAGTGGCAGGGGTATACTGCACAAACATGTGCTGTCCTGTCACACGTTCTCCTCGCTAGACACAGTGCAGAAGCTTTCCGCTTGCATTAAGAGCAAGAAAGGCAGAAGCCTCGATTCCGGAGTTCGGAGAGGGTAACCGCAAGAGGCGAGCCTCCTTCGGCAGAAGCTGCTTTCCGGAGTTCTTGGCAACCGGCCGAAATACCATGTGTGTCTGAGAGAGAGTGCCGGTCAGCGCGCGGGCGGTGGAAAGCGAGAGCGCTGCGGGCAGGAGAATAAGGAAGGTGTTTAAAAGGCATCTGGTGCGCGAGACTTTCAGACTGCAAGTGGAAAGCGTCTGCCACTCGCACGCTTGCTGATTAGTAGCTAGTTGTCGTGTGGAAGAAGTAAGATCACTACTTCCTTCTGCTGCTCCCTACTGCTGTTGCTGTTCTCTGCGACAACAATTGCTCTTTCCCTTTACTTCCAGATGCAGAGAAATGCCCTGCGCAGCACAGAAACCTGTCACACCATGAGTGGCATAGGGTGTTGCAAATTCGGGCTTACATCAGTGGCAGGGGTATACTGCACAAACATGTGCTGTCCTGTCACACGTTCTCCTCGCTAGACACAGTGCAGAAGCTTTCCGCTTGCATTAAGAGCAAGAAAGGCAGAAGCCTCGATTCCGGAGTTCGGAGAAGGTAACCGCAAGAGGCGAGCCTCCTTCGGCAGAAGCTGCTTTCCGGAGTTCTTGGCAACCGGCCGAAATACCATGTGTGTCTGAGAGAGAGTGCCGGTCAGCGCGCGGGCGGTGGAAAGCGAGAGCGCTGCGGGCAGGCGAATAAGGAAGGTGTTTAAAAGGCATCTGGTGCGCGAGACTTTCAGACTGCAAGTGGAAAGCGTCCGCCACTCGCACGCTTGCTGATTAGTAGCTAGTTGTCGTGTGGAAGAAGTAAGATCACTACTTCCTTCTGCTGCTCCCTACTGCTGTTGCTGCTCTCTGCGACAACAATTGCTCTTTCCCTTTACTTCCAGATGCAGAGAAATGCCCTGCGCAGCACAGAAACCTGTCACACCATGAGTGGCATAGGGTGTTGCAAATTCGGGCTTACATCAGTGGCAGGGGTATACTGCACAAACATGTGCTGTCCTGTCACAAGTTCTCCTCGCTAGACACAGTGCAGAAGCTTTCCGCTTGCATTAAGAGCAAGAAAGACAGAAGCCTCGATTCCGGAGTTCGGAGAGGGTAACCGCAAGAAGCGAGCCTCCTTCGGCAGAAGCTGCTTTCCGGAGTTCTTGGCAACCGGCCGAAATACCATGTGTGTCTGAGAGAGAGTGCCGGTCAGCGCGCGGGCGGTGGAAAGCGAGAGCGCTGCGGGCAGGCGAATAAGGAAGGTGTTTAAAAGGCATCTGGTGCGCGAGACTTTCAGACTGCAAGTGGAAAGCGTCTGCCACTCGCACGCTTGCTGATTAGTAGCTAGTTGTCGTGTGGAAGAAGTAAGATCACTACTTCCTTCTGCTGCTCCCTACTGCTGTTGCTGCTCTCTGCGACAACAATTGCTCTTTCCCTTTACTTCCAGATGCAGAGAAATGCCCTGCCCAGCACAGAAACCTGTCACACCATGAGTGGCATAGGGTGTTGCAAATTCGGGCTTACATCAGTGGCAGGGGTATACTGCACAAACATGTGCTGTCCTGTCACACGTTCTCCTCGCTAGACACAGTGCAGAAGCTTTCCGCTTGCATTAAGAGCAAGAAAGGCAGAAGCCTCGATTCCGGAGTTCGGAGAGGGTAACCGCAAGAGGCGAGCCTCCTTCGGCAGAAGCTGCTTTCCGGAGTTCTTGGCAACCGGCCGAAATACCATGTGTGTCTGAGAGAGAGTGCCGGTCAGCGCGCGGGCGGTGGAAAGCGAGAGCGCTGCGGGCAGGCGAATAAGGAAGGTGTTTAAAAGGCATCTGGTGCGCGAGACTTTCAGACTGCAAGTGGAAAGCGTCTGCCACTCGCACGCTTGCTGATTAGTAGCTAGTTGTCGTGTGGAAGAAGTAAGACCACTACTTCCTTCTGCTGCTCCCTACTGCTGTTGCTGCTCTCTGCGACAACAATTGGTTTTCCGTTTTGCTTACAGATGCAGAGAAATGCCCTGCGCAGCACAGAAACCTGTCACACCATGAGTGGCATAGGGTGTTGCAAATTCGGGCTTACATCAGTGGCAGGGGTATACTGCACAAACATGTGCTGTCCTGTCACACGTTCTCCTCGCTAGACACAGTGCAGAAGCTTTCCGCTTGCATTAAGAGCAAGAAAGGCAGAAGCCTCGATTCCGGAGTTCGGAGAGGTTTAACCGCAAGAGGCGAGCCTCCTTCGGCAGAAGCTGCTTTCCGGAGTTCTTGGCAACCGGCCGAAATACCATGTGTGTCTGAGAGAGAGTGCCGGTCAGCGCGCGGGCGGTGGAAAGCGAGAGCGCTGCGGGCAGGCGAATAAGGAAGGTGTTTAAAAGGCATCTGGTGCGCGAGACTTTCAGACTGCAAGTGGAAAGCGTCTGCCACTCGCACGCTTGCTGATTAGTAGCTAGTTGTCGTGTGGAAGAAGTAAGATCACTACTTCCTTCTGCTGCTCCCTACTGCTGTTGCTGCTCTCTGCGACAACAATTGCTCTTTCCCTTTACTTCCAGATGCAGAGAAATGCCCTGCGCAGCACAGAAACCTGTCACACCATGAGTGGCATAGGGTGTTGCAAATTCGGGCTTACATCAGTGGCAGGGGTATACTGCACAAACATGTGCTGTCCTGTCACACGTTCTCCTCGCTAGCCGCAGTGCAGAAGCTTTCCGCTTGCATTAAGAGCAAGAAAGACAGAAGCCTCCATTCCGGAGTTCGGAGAGGGTAACCGCAAGAGGCGAGCCTCCTTCGGCAGAAGCTGCTTTCCGGAGTTCTTGGCAACCGGCCGAAATACCATGTGTGTCTGAGAGAGAGTGCCGGTCAGCGCGCGGGCGGTGGAAAGCGAGAGCGCTGCGGGCAGGCGAATAAGGAAGGTGTTTAAAAGGCATCTGGTGCGCGAGACTTTCAGACTGCAAGTGGAAAGCGTCTGCCACTCGCACGCTTGCTGATTAGTAGCTAGTTGTCGTGTGGAAGAAGTAAGATCACTACTTCCTTCTGCTGCTCCCTACTGCTGTTGCTGCTCTCTGCGACAACAATTGCTCTTTCCCTTTACTTCCAGATGCAGAGAAATGCCCTGCGCAGCACAGAAACCTGTCACACCATGAGTGGCATAGGGTGTTGCAAATTCGGGCTTACATCAGTGGCAGGGGTATACTGCACAAACATGTGCTGTCCTGTCACACGTTCTCCTCGCTAGCCGCAGTGCAGAAGCTTTCCGCTTGCATTAAGAGCAAGAAAGGCAGAAGCCTCGATTCCGGAGTTCGGAGAGGGTAACCGCAAGAGGCGAGCCTCCTTCGGCAGAAGCTGCTTTCCGGAGTTCTTGGCAACCGGCCGAAATACCATGTGTGTCTGAGAGAGAGTGCCGGTCAGCGCGCGGGCGGTGGAAAGCGAGAGCGCTGCGGGCAGGCGAATAAGGAAGGTGTTTAAAAGGCATCTGGTGCGCGAGACTTTCAGACTGCAAGTGGAAAGCGTCTGCCACTCGCACGCTTGCTGATTAGTAGCTAGTTGTCGTGTGGAAGAAGTAAGATCACTACTTCCTTCTGCTGCTCCCTACTGCTGTTGCTGCTCTCTGCGACAACAATTGCTCTTTCCCTTTACTTCCAGATGCAGAGAAATGCCCTGCGCAGCACAGAAACCTGTCACACCATGAGTGGCATAGGGTGTTGCAAATTCGGGCTTACATCAGTGGCAGGGGTATACTGCACAAACATGTGCTGTCCTGTCACACGTTCTCCTCGCTAGACACAGTGCAGAAGCTTTCCGCTTGCATTAAGAGCAAGAAAGGCAGAAGCCTCGATTCCGGAGTTCGGAGAGGGTAACCGCAAGAGGCGAGCCTCCTTCGGCAGAAGCTGCTTTCCGGAGTTCTTGGCAACCGGCCGAAATACCATGTGTGTCTGAGAGAGAGTGCCGGTCAGCGCGCGGGCGGTGGAAAGCGAGAGCGCTGCGGGCAGGCGAATAAGGAAGGTGTTTAAAAGGCATCTGGTGCGCGAGACTTTCAGACTGCAAGTGGAAAGCGTCTGCCACTCGCACGCTTGCTGATTAGTAGCTAGTTGTCGTGTGGAAGAAGTAAGATCACTACTTCCTTCTGCTGCTCCCTACTGCTGTTGCTGCTCTCTGCGACAACAATTGCTCTTTCCCTTTACTTCCAGATGCAGAGAAATGCCCTGCGCAGCACAGAAACCTGTCACACCATGAGTGGCATAGGGTGTTGCAAATTCGGGCTTACATCAGTGGCAGGGGTATACTGCACAAACATGTGCTGTCCTGTCACACGTTCTCCTCGCTAGCCGCAGTGCAGAAGCTTTCCGCTTGCATTAAGAGCAAGAAAGGCAGAAGCCTCGATTCCGGAGTTCGGAGAGGGTAACCGCAAGAGGCGAGCCTCCTTCGGCAGAAGCTGCTTTCCGGAGTTCTTGGCAACCGGCCGAAATACCATGTGTGTCTGAGAGAGAGTGCCGGTCAGCGCGCGGGCGGTGGAAAGCGAGAGCGCTGCGGGCAGGCGAATAAGGAAGGTGTTTAAAAGGCATCTGGTGCGCGAGACTTTCAGACTGCAAGTGGAAAGCGTCTGCCACTCGCACGCTTGCTGATTAGTAGCTAGTTGTCGTGTGGAAGAAGTAAGACCACTACTTCCTTCTGCTGCTCCCTACTGCTGTTGCTGCTCTCTGCGACAACAATTGGTTTTCCGTTTTGCTTACAGATGCAGAGAAATGCCCTGCGCAGCACAGAAACCTGTCACACCATGAGTGGCATAGGGTGTTGCAAATTCGGGCTTACATCAGTGGCAGGGGTATACTGCACAAACATGTGCTGTCCTGTCACACGTTCTCCTCGCTAGACACAGTGCAGAAGCTTTCCGCTTGCATTAAGAGCAAGAAAGGCAGAAGTCTCGATTCCGGAGTTCGGAGAGGGTAACCGCAAGAGGCGAGCCTCCTTCGGCAGAAGCTGCTTTCCGGAGTTCTTGGCAACCGGCCGAAATACCATGTGTGTCTGAGAGAGAGTGCCGGTCAGCGCGCGGGCGGTGGAAAGCGAGAGCGCTGCGGGCAGGCGAATAAGGAAGGTGTTTAAAAGGCATCTGGTGCGCGAGACTTTCAGACTGCAAGTGGAAAGCGTCTGCCACTCGCACGCTTGCTGATTAGTAGCTAGTTGTCGTGTGGAAGAAGTAAGATCACTACTTCCTTCTGCTGCTCCCTACTGCTGTTGCTGCTCTCTGCGACAACAATTGGTTTTCCGTTTTGCTTACAGATGCAGAGAAATGCCCTGCGCAGCACAGAAACCTGTCACACCATGAGTGGCATAGGGTGTTGCAAATTCGGGCTTACATCAGTGGCAGGGGTATACTGCACAAACATGTGCTGTCCTGTCACACGTTCTCCTCGCTAGCCGCAGTGCAGAAGCTTTCCGCTTGCATTAAGAGCAAGAAAGGCAGAAGCCTCGATTCCGGAGTTCGGAGAGGGTAACCGCAAGAAGCGAGCCTCCTTCGGCAGAAGCTGCTTTCCGGAGTTCTTGGCAACCGGCCGAAATACCATGTGTGTCTGAGAGAGAGTGCCGGTCAGCGCGTGGGCGGTGGAAAGCGAGAGCGCTGCGGGCAGGCGAATAAGGAAGGTGTTTAAAAGGCATCTGGTGCGCGAGACTTTCAGACTGCAAGTGGAAAGCGTCTGCCACTCGCACGCTTGCTGATTAGTAGCTAGTTGTCGTGTGGAAGAAGTAAGATCACTACTTCCTTCTGCTGCTCCCTACTGCTGTTGCTGCTCTCTGCGACAACAATTGCTCTTTCCCTTTACTTCCAGATGCAGAGAAATGCCCTGCGCAGCACAGAAACCTGTCACACCATGAGTGGCATAGGGTGTTGCAAATTCGGGCTTACATCAGTGGCAGGGGTATACTGCACAAACATGTGCTGTCCTGTCACACGTTCTCCTCGCTAGCCGCAGTGCAGAAGCTTTCCGCTTGCATTAAGAGCAAGAAAGGCAGAAGCCTCGATTCCGGAGTTCGGAGAGGGTAACCGCAAGAGGCGAGCCTCCTTCGGCAGAAGCTGCTTTCCGGAGTTCTTGGCAACCGGCCGAAATACCATGTGTGTCTGAGAGAGAGTGCCGGTCAGCGCGCGGGCGGTGGAAAGCGAGAGCGCTGCGGGCAGGCGAATAAGGAAGGTGTTTAAAAGGCATCTGGTGCGCGAGACTTTCAGACTACAAGTGGAAAGCGTCTGCCACTCGCACGCTTGCTGATTAGTAGCTAGTTGTCGTGTGGAAGAAGTAAGATCACTACTTCCTTCTGCTGCTCCCTACTGCTGTTGCTGCTCTCTGCGACAACAATTGCTCTTTCCCTTTACTTCCAGATGCAGAGAAATGCCCTGCACAGCACAGAAACCTGTCACACCATGAGTGGCATAGGGTGTTGCAAATTCGGGCTTACATCAGTGGCAGGGGTATACTGCACAAACATGTGCTGTCCTGTCACACGTTCTCCTCGCTAGACACAGTGCAGAAGCTTTCCGCTTGCATTAAGAGCAAGAAAGGCAGAAGCCTCGATTCCGGAGTTCGGAGAGGGTAACCGCAAGAGGCGAGCCTCCTTCGGCAGAAGCTGCTTTCCGGAGTTCTTGGCAACCGGCCGAAATACCATGTGTGTCTGAGAGAGAGTGCCGGTCAGCGCGCGGGCGGTGGAAAGCGAGAGCGCTGCGGGCAGGCGAATAAGGAAGGTGTTTAAAAGGCATCTGGTGCGCGAGACTTTCAGACTGCAAGTGGAAAGCGTCCGCCACTCGCACGCTTGCTGATTAGTAGCTAGTTGTCGTGTGGAAGAAGTAAGATCACTACTTCCTTCTGCTGCTCCCTACTGCTGTTGCTGCTCTCTGCGACAACAATTGCTCTTTCCCTTTACTTCCAGATGCAGAGAAATGCCCTGCGCAGCACAGAAACCTGTCACACCATGAGTGGCATAGGGTGTTGCAAATTCGGGCTTACATTAGTGGCAGGGGTATACTGCACAAACATGTGCTGTCCTGTCACAAGTTCTCCTCGCTAGACACAGTGCAGAAGCTTTCCGCTTGCATTAAGAGCAAGAAAGGCAGAAGCCTCGATTCCGGAGTTCGGAGAGGGTAACCGCAAGAAGCGAGCCTCCTTCGGCAGAAGCTGCTTTCCGGAGTTCTTGGCAACCGGCCGAAATACCATGTGTGTCTGAGAGAGAGTGCCGGTCAGCGCGCGGGCGGTGGAAAGCGAGAGCGCTGCGGGCAGGCGAATAAGGAAGGTGTTTAAAAGGCATCTGGTGCGCGAGACTTTCAGACTGCAAGTGGAAAGCGTCTGCCACTCGCACGCTTGCTGATTAGTAGCTAGTTGTCGTGTGGAAGAAGTAAGATCACTACTTCCTTCTGCTGCTCCCTACTGCTGTTGCTGCTCTCTGCGACAACAATTGCTCTTTCCCTTTACTTCCAGATGCAGAGAAATGCCCTGCGCAGCACAGAAACCTGTCACACCATGAGTGGCATAGGGTGTTGCAAATTCGGGCTTACATCAGTGGCAGGGGTATACTGCACAAACATGTGCTGTCCTGTCACACGTTCTCCTCGCTAGCCGCAGTGCAGAAGCTTTCCGCTTGCATTAAGAGCAAGAAAGGCAGAAGCCTCGATTCCGGAGTTCGGAGAGGGTAACCGCAAGAGGCGAGCCTCCTTCGGCAGAAGCTGCTTTCCGGAGTTCTTGGCAACCAGCCGAAATACCATGTGTGTCTGAGAGAGAGTGCCGGTCAGCGCGCGGGCGGTGGAAAGCGAGAGCGCTGCGGGCAGGCGAATAAGGAAGGTGTTTAAAAGGCATCTGGTGCGCGAGACTTTCAGACTGCAAGTGGAAAGCGTCTGCCACTCGCACGCTTGCTGATTAGTAGCTAGTTGTCGTGTGGAAGAAGTAAGATCACTACTTCCTTCTGCTGCTCCCTACTGCTGTTGCTGCTCTCTGCGACAACAATTGCTCTTTCCCTTTACTTCCAGATGCAGAGAAATGCCCTGCGCAGCACAGAAACCTGTCACACCATGAGTGGCATAGGGTGTTGCAAATTCGGGCTTACATCAGTGGCAGGGGTATACTGCACAAACATGTGCTGTCCTGTCACACGTTCTCCTCGCTAGACACAGTGCAGAAGCTTTCCGCTTGCATTAAGAGCAAGAAAGGCAGAAGCCTCGATTCCGGAGTTCGGAGAGGGTAACCGCAAGAGGCGAGCCTCCTTCGGCAGAAGCTGCTTTCCGGAGTTCTTGGCAACCGGCCGAAATACCATGTGTGTCTGAGAGAGAGTGCCGGTCAGCGCGCGGGCGGTGGAAAGCGAGAGCGCTGCGGGCAGGCGAATAAGGAAGGTGTTTAAAAGGCATCTGGTGCGCGAGACTTTCAGACTGCAAGTGGAAAGCGTCTGCCACTCGCACGCTTGCTGATTAGTAGCTAGTTGTCGTGTGGAAGAAGTAAGACCACTACTTCCTTCTGCTGCTCCCTACTGCTGTTGCTGCTCTCTGCGACAACAATTGGTTTTCCGTTTTGCTTACAGATGCAGAGAAATGCCCTGCGCAGCACAGAAACCTGTCACACCATGAGTGGCATAGGGTGTTGCAAATTCGGGCTTACATCAGTGGCAGGGGTAGACTGCACAAACATGTGCTGTCCTGTCACACGTTCTCCTCGCTAGACACAGTGCAGAAGCTTTCCGCTTGCATTAAGAGCAAGAAAGGCAGAAGCCTCGATTCCGGAGTTCGGAGAGGGTAACCGCAAGAGGCGAGCCTCCTTCGGCAGAAGCTGCTTTCCGGAGTTCTTGGCAACCGGCCGAAATACCATGTGTGTCTGAGAGAGAGTGCCGGTCAGCGCGCGGGCGGTGGAAAGCGAGAGCGCTGCGGGCAGGCGAATAAGGAAGGTGTTTAAAAGGCATCTGGTGCGCGAGACTTTCAGACTGCAAGTGGAAAGCGTCTGCCACTCGCACGCTTGCTGATTAGTAGCTAGTTGTCGTGTGGAAGAAGTAAGATCACTACTTCCTTCTGCTGCTCCCTACTGCTGTTGCTGCTCTCTGCGACAACAATTGCTCTTTCCCTTTAATCCAGATGCAGAGAAATGCCCTGCGCAGCACAGAAACCTGTCACACCATGAGTGGCAGAGGGTGTTGCAAATTCGGGCTTACATCAGTGGCAGGGGTATACTGCACAAACATGTGCTGTCCTGTCACACGTTCTCCTCGCTAGACACAGTGCAGAAGCTTTCCGCTTGCATTAAGAACAAGAAAGGCAGAAGCCTCGATTCCGGAGTTCGGAGAGGGTAACCGCAAGAGGCGAGCCTCCTTCGGCAGAAGCTGCTTTCCGGAGTTCTTGGCAACCGGCCGAAATACCATGTGTGTCTGAGAGAGAGTGCCGGTCAGCGCGCGGGCGGTGGAAAGCGAGAGCGCTGCGGGCAGGCGAATAAGGAAGGTGTTTAAAAGGCATCTGGTGCGCGAGACTTTCAGACTGCAAGTGGAAAGCGTCTGCCACTCGCACGCTTGCTGATTAGTAGCTAGTTGTCGTGTGGAAGAAGTAAGATCACTACTTCCTTCTGCTGCTCCCTACTGCTGTTGCTGCTCTCTGCGACAACAATTGCTCTTTCCCTTTACTTCCAGATGCAGAGAAATGCCCTGCGCAGCACAGAAACCTGTCACACCATGAGTGGCATAGGGTGTTGCAAATTCGGGCTTACATCAGTGGCAGGGGTAGACTGCACAAACATGTGCTGTCCTGTCACTCGTTCTCCTCGCTAGACGCAGTGCAGAAGCTTTCCGCTTGCATTAAGAGCAAGAAAGGCAGAAGCCTCGATTCCGGAGTTCGGAGAGGGTAACCGCAAGAGGCGAGCCTCCTTCGGCAGAAGCTGCTTTCCGGAGTTCTTGGCAACCGGCCGAAATACCATGTGTGTCTGAGAGAGAGTGCCGGTCAGCGCGCGGGCGGTGGAAAGCGAGAGCGCTGCGGGCAGGCGAATAAGGAAGGTGTTTAAAAGGCATCTGGTGCGCGAGACTTTCAGACTGCAAGTGGAAAGCGTCTGCCACTCGCACGCTTGCTGATTAGTAGCTAGTTGTCGTGTGGAAGAAGTAAGATCACTACTTCCTTCTGCTGCTCCCTACTGCTGTTGCTGCTCTCTGCGACAACAATTGCTCTTTCCCTTTACTTCCAGATGCAGAGAAATGCCCTGCGCAGCACAGAAACCTGTCACACCATGAGTGGCATAGGGTGTTGCAAATTCGGGCTTACATCAGTGGCAGGGGTATACTGCACAAACATGTGCTGTCCTGTCACAAGTTCTCCTCGCTAGACACAGTGCAGAAGCTTTCCGCTTGCATTAAGAGCAAGAAAGGCAGAAGCCTCGATTCCGGAGTTCGGAGAGGGTAACCGCAAGAGGCGAGCCTCCTTCGGCAGAAGCTGCTTTCCGGAGTTCTTGGCAACCGGCCGAAATACCATGTGTGTCTGAGAGAGAGTGCCGGTCAGCGCGCGGGCGGTGGAAAGCGAGAGCGCTGCGGGCAGGCGAATAAGGAAGGTGTTTAAAAGGCATCTGGTGCGCGAGACTTTCAGACTGCAAGTGGAAAGCGTCTGCCACTCGCACGCTTGCTGATTAGTAGCTAGTTGTCGTGTGGAAGAAGTAAGACCACTACTTCCTTCTGCTGCTCCCTACTGCTGTTGCTGCTCTCTGCGACAACAATTGGTTTTCCGTTTTGCTTACAGATGCAGAGAAATGCCCTGCGCAGCACAGAAACCTGTCACACCATGAGTGGCATAGGGTGTTGCAAATTCGGGCTTACATCAGTGGCAGGGGTAGACTGCACAAACATGTGCTGTCCTGTCACACGTTCTCCTCGCTAGACACAGTGCAGAAGCTTTCCGCTTGCATTAAGAGCAAGAAAGGCAGAAGCCTCGATTCCGGAGTTCGGAGAGGGTAACCGCAAGAGGCGAGCCTCCTTCGGCAGAAGCTGCTTTCCGGAGTTCTTGGCAACCGGCCGAAATACCATGTGTGTCTGAGAGAGAGTGCCGGTCAGCGCGCGGGCGGTGGAAAGCGAGAGCGTTGCGGGCAGGCGAATAAGGAAGGTGTTTAAAAGGCATCTGGTGCGCGAGACTTTCAGACTGCAAGTGGAAAGCGTCTGCCACTCGCACGCTTGCTGATTAGTAGCTAGTTGTCGTGTGGAAGAAGTAAGATCACTACTTCCTTCTGCTGCTCCCTACTGCTGTTGCTGCTCCTTGCGACAACAATTGCTCTTTCCCTTTACTTCCAGATGCAGAGAAATGCCCTGCGCAGCACAGAAACCTGTCACACCATGAGTGGCATAGGGTGTTGCAAATTCGGGCTTACATCAGTGGCAGGGGTATACTGCACAAACATGTGCTGTCCTGTCACACGTTCTCCTCGCTAGACACAGTGCAGAAGCTTTCCGCTTGCATTAAGAGCAAGAAAGACAGAAGCCTCGATTCCGGAGTTCGGAGAGGGTAACTGCAAGAGGCGAGCCTTCTTCGGCAGAAGCTGCTTTCCGGAGTTCTTGGCAACCGGCCGAAATACCATGTGTGTCTGAGAGAGAGTGCCGGTCAGCGCGCGGGCGGTGGAAAGCGAGAGCGCTGCGGGCAGGCGAATAAGGAAGGTGTTTAAAAGGCATCTGGTGCGCGAGACTTTCAGACTGCAAGTGGAAAGCGTCTGCCACTCGCACGCTTGCTGATTAGTAGCTAGTTGTCGTGTGGAAGAAGTAAGATCACTACTTCCTTCTGCTGCTCCCTACTGCTGTTGCTGCTCTCTGCGACAACAATTGCTCTTTCCCTTTACTTCCAGATGCAGAGAAATGCCCTGCGCAGCACAGAAACCTGTCACACCATGAGTGGCATAGGGTGTTGCAAATTCGGGCTTACATCAGTGGCAGGGGTATACTGCACAAACATGTGCTGTCCTGTCACACGTTCTCCTCGCTAGACACAGTGCAGATGCTTTCCGCTTGCATTAAGAGCAAGAAAGGCAGAAGCCTCGATTCCGGAGTTCGGAGAGGGTAACCGCAAGAGGCGAGCCTCCTTCGGCAGAAGCTGCTTTCCGGAGTTCTTGGCAACCGGCCGAAATACCATGTGTGTCTGAGAGAGAGTGCCGGTCAGCGCGCGGGCGGTGGAAAGCGAGAGCGCTGCGGGCAGGCGAATAAGGAAGGTGTTTAAAAGGCATCTGGTGCGCGAGACTTTCAGACTGCAAGTGGAAAGCGTCTGGCACTCGCACGCTTGCTGATTAGTAGCTAGTTGTCGTGTGGAAGAAGTAAGATCACTACTTCCTTCTGCTGCTCCCTACTGCTGTTGCTGCTCTCTGCGACAACAATTGCTCTTTCCCTTTACTTCCAGATGCAGAGAAATGCCCTGCGCAGCACAGAAACCTGTCACACCATGAGTGGCATAGGGTGTTGCAAATTCGGGCTTACATCAGTGGCAGGGGTATACTGCACAAACATGTGCTGTCCTGTCACACGTTCTCCTCGCTAGACACAGTGCAGAAGCTTTCCGCTTGCATTAAGAGCAAGAAAGGCAGAAGCCTCGATTCCGGAGTTCGGAGAGGGTAACCGCAAGAGGCGAGCCTCCTTCGGCAGAAGCTGCTTTCCGGAGTTCTTGGCAACCGGCCGAAATACCATGTGTGTCTGAGAGAGAGTGCCGGTCAGCGCGCGGGCGGTGGAAAGCGAGAGCGTTGCGGGCAGGCGAATAAGGAAGGTGTTTAAAAGGCATCTGGTGCGCGAGACTTTCAGACTGCAAGTGGAAAGCGTCTGCCACTCGCACGCTTGCTGATTAGTAGCTAGTTGTCGTGTGGAAGAAGTAAGATCACTACTTCCTTCTGCTGCTCCCTACTGCTGTTGCTGCTCCTTGCGACAACAATTGCTCTTTCCCTTTACTTCCAGATGCAGAGAAATGCCCTGCGCAGCACAGAAACCTCTCACACCATGAGTGGCATAGGGTGTTGCAAATTCGGGCTTACATCAGTGGCAGGGGTATACTGCACAAACATGTGCTGTCCTGTCACACGTTCTCCTCGCTAGACACAGTGCAGAAGCTTTCCGCTTGCATTAAGAGCAAGAAAGACAGAAGCCTCGATTCCGGAGTTCGGAGAGGGTAACCGCAAGAGGCGAGCCTCCTTCGGCAGAAGCTGCTTTCCGGAGTTCTTGGCAACCGGCCGAAATACCATGTGTGTCTGAGAGAGAGTGCCGGTCAGCGCGCGGGCGGTGGAAAGCGAGAGCGCTGCGGGCAGGCGAATAAGGAAGGTGTTTAAAAGGCATCTGGTGCGCGAGACTTTCAGACTGCAAGTGGAAAGCGTCTGCCACTCGCACGCTTGCTGATTAGTAGCTAGTTGTCGTGTGGAAGAAGTAAGATCACTACTTCCTTCTGCTGCTCCCTACTGCTGTTGCTGCTCTCTGCGACAACAATTGCTCTTTCCCTTTACTTCCAGATGCAGGGAAATGCCCTGCGCAGCACAGAAACCTGTCACACCATGAGTGGCATAGGGTGTTGCAAATTTGGGCTTACATCAGTGGCAGGGGTATACTGCACAAACATGTGCTGTCCTGTCACACGTTCTCCTCGCTAGCCGCAGTGCAGAAGCTTTCCGCTTGCATTAAGAGGAAGAAAGGCAGAAGGCTCGATTCCGCAGTTCGGAGAGGGTAACCGCAAGAAGCGAGCCTCCTTCGGCAGAAGCTGCTTTCCGGAGTTCTTGGCAACCGGCCGAAATACCATGTGTGTCTGAGAGAGAGTGCCGGTCAGCGCGCGGGCGGTGGAAAGCGAGAGCGCTGCGGGCAGGCGAATAAGGAAGGTGTTTAAAAGGCATCTGGTGCGCGAGACTTTCAGACTGCAAGTGGAAAGCGTCTGCCACTCGCACGCTTGCTGATTAGTAGCTAGTTGTCGTGTGGAAGAAGTAAGATCACTACTTCCTTCTGCTGCTCCCTACTGCTGTTGCTGCTCTCTGCGACAACAATTGCTCTTTCCCTTTACTTCCAGATGCAGAGAAATGCCCTGCGCAGCACAGAAACCTGTCACACCATGAGTGGCATAGGGTGTTGCAAATTCGGGCTTACATCAGTGGCAGGGGTATACTGCACAAACATGTGCTGTCCTGTCACACGTTCTCCTCGCTAGACACAGTGCAGAAGCTTTCCGCTTGCATTAAGAGCAAGAAAGGCAGAAGCCTCGATTCCGGAGTTCGGAGAGGGTAACCGCAAGAGGCGAGCCTCCTTCGGCAGAAGCTGCTTTCCGGAGTTCTTGGCAACCGGCCGAAATAACATGTGTGTCTGAGAGAGAGTGCCGGTCAGCGCGCGGGCGGTGGAAAGCGAGAGCGCTGCGGGCAGGCGAATAAGGAAGGTGTTTAAAAGGCATCTGGTGCGCGAGACTTTCAGACTGCAAGTGGAAAGCGTCTGGCACTCGCACGCTTGCTGATTAGTAGCTAGTTGTCGTGTGGAAGAAGTAAGATCACTACTTCCTTCTGCTGCTCCCTACTGCTGTTGCTGCTCTCTGCGACAACAATTGCTCTTTCCCTTTACTTCCAGATGCAGAGAAATGCCCTGCGCAGCACAGAAACCTGTCACACCATGAGTGGCATAGGGTGTTGCAAATTCGGGCTTACATTAGTGGCAGGGGTATACTGCACAAACATGTGCTGTCCTGTCACACGTTCTCCTCGCTAGCCGCAGTGCAGAAGCTTTCCGCTTGCATTAAGAGCAAGAAAGGCAGAAGCCTCGATTCCGGAGTTCGGAGAGGGTAACCGCAAGAGGCGAGCCTCCTTCGGCAGAAGCTGCTTTCCGGAGTTCTTGGCAACCGGCCGAAATACCATGTGTGTCTGAGAGAGAGTGCCGGTCAGCGCGCGGGCGGTGGAAAGCGAGAGCGCTGCGGGCAGGCGAATAAGGAAGGTGTTTAAAAGGCATCTGGTGCGCGAGACTTTCAGACTGCAAGTGGAAAGCGTCTGCCACTCGCACGCTTGCTGATTAGTAGCTAGTTGTCGTGTGGAAGAAATAAGATCACTACTTCCTTCTGCTGCTCCCTACTGCTGTTGCTGCTCTCTGCGACAACAATTGCTCTTTCCCTTTACTTCCAGATGCAGAGAAATGCCCTGCGCAGCACAGAAACCTGTCACACCATGAGTGGCATAGGGTGTTGCAAATTCGGGCTTACATCAGTGGCAGGGGTAGACTGCACAAACATGTGCTGTCCTGTCACACGTTCTCCTCGCTAGACACAGTGCAGAAGCTTTCCGCTTGCATTAAGAGCAAGAAAGGCAGAAGCCTCGATTCCGGAGTTCGGAGAGGGTAACCGCAAGAGGCGAGCCTCCTTCGGCAGAAGCTGCTTTCCGGAGTTCTTGGCAACCGGCCGAAATACCATGTGTGTCTGAGAGAGAGTGCCGGTCAGCGCGCGGGCGGTGGAAAGCGAGAGCGCTGCGGGCAGGCGAATAAGGAAGGTGTTTAAAAGGCATCTGGTGCGCGAGACTTTCAGACTGCAAGTGGAAAGCGTCTGCCACTCGCACGCTTGCTGATTAGTAGCTACTTGTCGTGTGGAAGAAGTAAGATCACTACTTCCTTCTGCTGCTCCCTACTGCTGTTGCTGCTCTCTGCGACAACAATTGCTCTTTCCCTCTACTTCCAGATGCAGAGAAATGCCCTGCGCAGCACAGAAACCTGTCACACCATGAGTGGCATAGGGTGTGCAAATTCGGGCTTACATCAGTGGCAGGGGTATACTGCACAAACATGTGCTGTCCTGTCACACGTTCTCCTCGCTAGCCGCAGTGCAGAAGCTTTCCGCTTGCATTAAGAGCAAGAAAGGCAGAAGCCTCGATTCCGGAGTTCGGAGAGGGTAACCGCAAGAGGCGAGCCTCCTTCGGCAGAAGCTGCTTTCCGGAGTTCTTGGCAACCGGCCGAAATACCATGTGTGTCTGAGAGAGAGTGCCGGTCAGCGCGCGGGCGGTGGAAAGCGAGAGCGCTGCGGGCAGGCGAATAAGGAAGGTGTTTAAAAGGCATCTGGTGCGCGAGACTTTCAGACTGCAAGTGGAAAGCGTCTGCCACTCGCACGCTTGCTGATTAGTAGCTAGTTGTCGTGTGGAAGAAGTAAGATCACTACTTCCTTCTGCTGCTCCCTACTGCTGTTGCTGCTCTCTGCGACAACAATTGCTCTTTCCCTTTACTT
Source organism: Cyanistes caeruleus (assembly GCF_971803275.1). Classification (NCBI taxonomy): domain Eukaryota; kingdom Metazoa; phylum Chordata; class Aves; order Passeriformes; family Paridae; genus Cyanistes; species Cyanistes caeruleus. The sequence goes on from NW_028255949.1 coordinate 25,189, forward strand.
CCAGATGCAGAGAAATGCCCTGCGCAGCACAGAAACCTGTCACACCATGAGTGGCATAGGGTGTTGCAAATTCGGGCTTACATCAGTGGCAGGGGTATACTGCACAAACATGTGCTGTCCTGTCACACGTTCTCCTCGCTAGACACAGTGCAGAAGCTTTCCGCTTGCATTAAGAGCAAGAAAGGCAGAAGCCTCGATTCCGGAGTTCGGAGAGGGTAACCGCAAGAAGCGAGCCTCCTTCGGCAGAAGCTGCTTTCCGGAGTTCTTGGCAACCGGCCGAAATACCATGTGTGTCTGAGAGAGAGTGCCGGTCAGCGCGCGGGCGGTGGAAAGCGAGAGCGCTGCGGGCAGGCGAATAAGGAAGGTGTTTAAAAGGCATCTGGTGCGCGAGACTTTCAGACTGCAAGTGGAAAGCGTCTGCCACTCGCACGCTTGCTGATTAGTAGCTAGTTGTCGTGTGGAAGAAGTAAGACCACTACATCCTTCTGCTGCTCCCTACTGCTGTTGCTGCTCTCTGCGACAACAATTGCTCTTTCCCTTTACTTCCAGATGCAGAGAAATGCCCTGCGCAGCACAGAAACCTGTCACACCATGAGTGGCATAGGGTGTTGCAAATTCGGGCTTACATCAGTGGCAGGGGTATACTGCACAAACATGTGCTGTCCTGTCACAAGTTCTCCTCGCTAGACACAGTGCAGAAGCTTTCCGCTTGCATTAAGAGCAAGAAAGGCAGAAGCCTCGATTCCGGAGATCGGAGAGGGTAACCGCAAGAAGCGAGCCTCCTTCGGCAGAAGCTGCTTTCCGGAGTTCTTGGCAACCGGCCGAAATACCATGTGTGTCTGAGAGAGAGTGCCGGTCAGCGCGCGGGCGGTGGAAAGCGAGAGCGCTGCGGGCAGGCGAATAAGGAAGGTGTTTAAAAGGCATCTGGTGCGCGAGACTTTCAGACTGCAAGTGGAAAGCGTCTGCCACTCGCACGCTTGCTGATTAGTAGCTAGTTGTCGTGTGGAAGAAGTAAGACCACTACTTCCTTCTGCTGCTCCCTACTGCTGTTGCTGCTCTCTGCGACAACAATTGGTTTTCCGTTTTGCTTACAGATGCAGAGAAATGCCCTGCGCAGCACAGAAACCTGTCACACCATGAGTGGCATAGGGTGTTGCAAATTCGGGCTTACATCAGTGGCAGGGGTAGACTGCACAAACATGTGCTGTCCTGTCACACGTTCTCCTCGCTAGACACAGTGCAGAAGCTTTCCGCTTGCATTAAGAGCAAGAAAGGCAGAAGCCTCGATTCCGGATTTCGGAGAGGGTAACCGCAAGAGGCGAGCCTCCTTCGGCAGAAGCTGCTTTCCGGAGTTCTTGGCAACCGGCCGAAATACCATGTGTGTCTGAGAGAGAGTGCCGGTCAGCGCGCGGGCGGTGGAAAGCGAGAGCGCTGCGGGCAGGCGAATAAGGAAGGTGTTTAAAAGGCATCTGGTGCGCGAGACTTTCAGACTGCAAGTGGAAAGCGTCTGCCACTCGCACGCTTGCTGATTAGTAGCTAGTTGTCGTGTGGAAGAAGTAAGATCACTACTTCCTTCTGCTGCTCCCTACTGCTGTTGCTGCTCTCTGCGACAACAATTGCTCTTTCCCTTTACTTCCAGATGCAGAGAAATGCCCTGCGCAGCACAGAAACCTGTCACACCATGAGTGGCATAGGGTGTTGCAAATTCGGGCTTACATCAGTGGCAGGGGTATACTGCACAAACATGTGCTGTCCTGTCACAAGTTCTCCTCGCTAGACACAGTGCAGAAGCTTTCCGCTTGCATTAAGAGCAAGAAAGGCAGAAGCCTCGATTCCGGAGTTCGGAGAGGGTAACCGCAAGAAGCGAGCCTCCTTCGGCAGAAGCTGCTTTCCGGAGTTCTTGGCAACCGGCCGAAATACCATGTGTGTCTGAGAGAGAGTGCCGGTCAGCGCGCGGGCGGTGGAAAGCGAGAGCGCTGCGGGCAGGCGAATAAGGAAGGTGTTTAAAAGGCATCTGGTGCGCGAGACTTTCAGACTGCAAGTGGAAAGCGTCTGCCACTCGCACGCTTGCTGATTAGTAGCTAGTTGTCGTGTGGAAGAAGTAAGACCACTACTTCCTTCTGCTGCTCCCTACTGCTGTTGCTGCTCTCTGCGACAACAATTGGTTTTCCGTTTTGCTTACAGATGCAGAGAAATGCCCTGCGCAGCACAGAAACCTGTCACACCATGAGTGGCATAGGGTGTTGCAAATTCGGGCTTACATCAGTGGCAGGGGTAGACTGCACAAACATGTGCTGTCCTGTCACACGTTCTCCTCGCTAGACACAGTGCAGAAGCTTTCCGCTTGCATTAAGAGCAAGAAAGGCAGAAGCCTCGATTCCGGAGTTCGGAGAGGGTAACCGCAAGAGGCGAGCCTCCTTCGGCAGAAGCTGCTTTCCGGAGTTCTTGGCAACCGGCCGAAATACCATGTGTGTCTGAGAGAGAGTGCCGGTCAGCGCGCGGGCGGTGGAAAGCGAGAGCGCTGCGGGCAGGCGAATAAGGAAGGTGTTTAAAAGGCATCTGGTGCGCGAGACTTTCAGACTGCAAGTGGAAAGCGTCTGGCACTCGCACGCTTGCTGATTAGTAGCTAGTTGTCGTGTGGAAGAAGTAAGATCACTACTTCCTTCTGCTGCTCCCTACTGCTGTTGCTGCTCTCTGCGACAACAATTGCTCTTTCCCTTTACTTCCAGATGCAGAGAAATGCCCTGCGCAGCACAGAAACCTGTCACACCATGAGTGGCATAGGGTGTTGCAAATTCGGGCTTACATCAGTGGCAGGGGTATACTGCACAAACATGTGCTGTCCTGTCACACGTTCTCCTCGCTAGACACAGTGCAGAAGCTTTCCGCTTGCATTAAGAGCAAGAAAGGCAGAAGCCTCGATTCCGGAGTTCGGAGAGGGTAACCGCAAGAGGCGAGCCTCCTTCGGCAGAAGCTGCTTTCCGGAGTTCTTGGCAACCGGCCGAAATACCATGTGTGTCTGAGAGAGAGTGCCGGTCAGCGCGCGGGCGGTGGAAAGCGAGAGCGTTGCGGGCAGGCGAATAAGGAAGGTGTTTAAAAGGCATCTGGTGCGCGAGACTTTCAGACTGCAAGGGGAAAGCGTCTGCCACTCGCACGCTTGCTGATTAGTAGCTAGTTGTCGTGTGGAAGAAGTAAGATCACTACTTCCTTCTGCTGCTCCCTACTGCTGTTGCTGCTCCTTGCGACAACAATTGCTCTTTCCCTTTACTTCCAGATGCAGAGAAATGCCCTGCGCAGCACAGAAACCTGTCACACCATGAGTGGCATAGGGTGTTGCAAATTCGGGCTTACATCAGTGGCAGGGGTATACTGCACAAACATGTGCTGTCCTGTCACACGTTCTCCTCGCTAGACACAGTGCAGAAGCTTTCCGCTTGCATTAAGAGCAAGAAAGACAGAAGCCTCGATTCCGGAGTTCGGAGAGGGTAACCGCAAGAGGCGAGCCTCCTTCGGCAGAAGCTGCTTTCCGGAGTTCTTGGCAACCGGCCGAAATACCATGTGTGTCTGAGAGAGAGTGCCGGTCAGCGCGCGGGCGGTGGAAAGCGAGAGCGCTGCGGGCAGGCGAATAAGGAAGGTGTTTAAAAGGCATCTGGTGCGCGAGACTTTCAGACTGCAAGTGGAAAGCGTCTGCCACTCGCACGCTTGCTGATTAGTAGCTAGTTGTCGTGTGGAAGAAGTAAGATCACTACTTCCTTCTGCTGCTCCCTACTGCTGTTGCTGCTCTCTGCGACAACAATTGCTCTTTCCCTTTACTTCCAGATGCAGAGAAATGCCCTGCGCAGCACAGAAACCTGTCACACCATGAGTGGCATAGGGTGTTGCAAATTCGGGCTGACATCAGTGGCAGGGGTATACTGCACAAACATGTGCTGTCCTGTCACACGTTCTCCTCGCTAGACACAGTGCAGAAGCTTTCCGCTTGCATTAAGAGCAAGAAAGGCAGAAGCCTCGATTCCGGAGTTCGGAGAGGGTAACCGCAAGAGGCGAGCCTCCTTCGGCAGAAGCTGCTTTCCGGAGTTCTTGGCAACCGGCCGAAATAACATGTGTGTCTGAGAGAGAGTGCCGGTCAGCGCGCGGGCGGTGGAAAGCGAGAGCGCTGCGGGCAGGCGAATAAGGAAGGTGTTTAAAAGGCATCTGGTGCGCGAGACTTTCAGACTGCAAGTGGAAAGCGTCTGCCACTCGCACGCTTGCTGATTAGTAGCTAGTTGTCGTGTGGAAGAAGTAAGATCACTACTTCCTTCTGCTGCTGCCTACTGCTGTTGCTGCTCTCTGCGACAACAATTGCTCTTTCCCTTTACTTCCAGATGCAGAGAAATGCCCTGCGCAGCACAGAAACCTGTCACACCATGAGTGGCATAGGGTGTTGCAAATTCGGGCTTACATCAGTGGCAGGGGTATACTGCACAAACATGTGCTGTCCTGTCACACGTTCTCCTCGCTAGACACAGTGCAGAAGCTTTCCGCTTGCATTAAGAGCAAGAAAGGCAGAAGCCTCGATTCCGGAGTTCGGAGAGGGTAACCGCAAGAAGCGAGCCTCCTTCGGCAGAAGCTGCTTTCCGGAGTTCTTGGCAACCGGCCGAAATACCATGTGTGTCTGAGAGAGAGTGCCGGTCAGCGCGCGGGCGGTGGAAAGCGAGAGCGCTGCGGGCAGGCGAATAAGGAAGGTGTTTAAAAGGCATCTGGTGCGCGAGACTTTCAGACTGCAAGTGGAAAGCGTCTGCCACTCGCACGCTTGCTGATTAGTAGCTAGTTGTCGTGTGGAAGAAGTAAGATCACTACTTCCTTCTGCTGCTCCCTACTGCTGTTGCTGCTCCTTGCGACAACAATTGCTCTTTCCCTTTACTTCCAGATGCAGAGAAATGCCCTGCGCAGCACAGAAACCTCTCACACCATGAGTGGCATAGGGTGTTGCAAATTCGGGCTTACATCAGTGGCAGGGGTATACTGCACAAACATGTGCTGTCCTGTCACACGTTCTCCTCGCTAGACACAGTGCAGAAGCTTTCCGCTTGCATTAAGAGCAAGAAAGACAGAAGCCTCGATTCCGGAGTTCGGAGAGGGTAACCGCAAGAGGCGAGCCTCCTTCGGCAGAAGCTGCTTTCCGGAGTTCTTGGCAACCGGCCGAAATACCATGTGTGTCTGAGAGAGAGTGCCGGTCAGCGCGCGGGCGGTGGAAAGCGAGAGCGCTGCGGGCAGGCGAATAAGGAAGGTGTTTAAAAGGCATCTGGTGCGCGAGACTTTCAGACTGCAAGTGGAAAGCGTCTGCCACTCGCACGCTTGCTGATTAGTAGCTAGTTGTCGTGTGGAAGAAGTAAGATCACTACTTCCTTCTGCTGCTCCCTACTGCTGTTGCTGCTCTCTGCGACAACAATTGCTCTTTCCCTTTACTTCCAGATGCAGAGAAATGCCCTGCGCAGCACAGAAACCTGTCACACCATGAGTGGCATAGGGTGTTGCAAATTCGGGCTGACATCAGTGGCAGGGGTATACTGCACAAACATGTGCTGTCCTGTCACACGTTCTCCTCGCTAGACACAGTGCAGAAGCTTTCCGCTTGCATTAAGAGCAAGAAAGGCAGAAGCCTCGATTCCGGAGTTCGGAGAGGGTAACCGCAAGAAGCGAGCCTCCTTCGGCAGAAGCTGCTTTCCGGAGTTCTTGGCAACCGGCCGAAATACCATGTGTGTCTGAGAGAGAGTGCCGGTCAGCGCGCGGGCGGTGGAAAGCGAGAGCGCTGCGGGCAGGCGAATAAGGAAGGTGTTTAAAAGGCATCTGGTGCGCGAGACTTTCAGACTGCAAGTGGAAAGCGTCTGCCACTCGCACGCTTGCTGATTAGTAGCTAGTTGTCGTGTGGAAGAAGTAAGATCACTACTTCCTTCTGCTGCTCCCTACTGCTGTTGCTGCTCTCTGCGACAACAATTGCTCTTTCCCTTTACTTCCAGATGCAGAGAAATGCCCTGCGCAGCACAGAAACCTGTCACACCATGAGTGGCATAGGGTGTTGCAAATTCGGGCTTACATCAGTGGCAGGGGTATACTGCACAAACATGTGCTGTCCTGTCACACGTTCTCCTCGCTAGACACAGTGCAGAAGCTTTCCGCTTGCATTAAGAGCAAGAAAGGCAGAAGCCTCGATTCCGGAGTTCGGAGAGGGTAACCGCAAGAGGCGAGCCTCCTTCGGCAGAAGCTGCTTTCCGGAGTTCTTGGCAACCGGCCGAAATAACATGTGTGTCTGAGAGAGAGTGCCGGTCAGCGCGCGGGCGGTGGAAAGCGAGAGCGCTGCGGGCAGGCGAATAAGGAAGGTGTTTAAAAGGCATCTGGTGCGCGAGACTTTCAGACTGCAAGTGGAAAGCGTCTGGCACTCGCACGCTTGCTGATTAGTAGCTAGTTGTCGTGTGGAAGAAGTAAGATCACTACTTCCTTCTGCTGCTCCCTACTGCTGTTGCTGCTCTCTGCGACAACAATTGCTCTTTCCCTTTACTTCCAGATGCAGAGAAATGCCCTGCGCAGCACAGAAACCTGTCACACCATGAGTGGCATAGGGTGTTGCAAATTCGGGCTTACATTAGTGGCAGGGGTATACTGCACAAACATGTGCTGTCCTGTCACACGTTCTCCTCGCTAGCCGCAGTGCAGAAGCTTTCCGCTTGCATTAAGAGCAAGAAAGGCAGAAGCCTCGATTCCGGAGTTCGGAGAGGGTAACCGCAAGAGGCGAGCCTCCTTCGGCAGAAGCTGCTTTCCGGAGTTCTTGGCAACCGGCCGAAATACCATGTGTGTCTGAGAGAGAGTGCCGGTCAGCGCGCGGGCGGTGGAAAGCGAGAGCGCTGCGGGCAGGCGAATAAGGAAGGTGTTTAAAAGGCATCTGGTGCGCGAGACTTTCAGACTGCAAGTGGAAAGCGTCTGCCACTCGCACGCTTGCTGATTAGTAGCTAGTTGTCGTGTGGAAGAAATAAGATCACTACTTCCTTCTGCTGCTCCCTACTGCTGTTGCTGCTCTCTGCGACAACAATTGCTCTTTCCCTTTACTTCCAGATGCAGAGAAATGCCCTGCGCAGCACAGAAACCTGTCACACCATGAGTGGCATAGGGTGTTGCAAATTCGGGCTTACATCAGTGGCAGGGGTAGACTGCACAAACATGTGCTGTCCTGTCACACGTTCTCCTCGCTAGACACAGTGCAGAAGCTTTCCGCTTGCATTAAGAGCAAGAAAGGCAGAAGCCTCGATTCCGGAGTTCGGAGAGGGTAACCGCAAGAGGCGAGCCTCCTTCGGCAGAAGCTGCTTTCCGGAGTTCTTGGCAACCGGCCGAAATACCATGTGTGTCTGAGAGAGAGTGCCGGTCAGCGCGCGGGCGGTGGAAAGCGAGAGCGCTGCGGGCAGGCGAATAAGGAAGGTGTTTAAAAGGCATCTGGTGCGCGAGACTTTCAGACTGCAAGTGGAAAGCGTCTGCCACTCGCACGCTTGCTGATTAGTAGCTACTTGTCGTGTGGAAGAAGTAAGATCACTACTTCCTTCTGCTGCTCCCTACTGCTGTTGCTGCTCTCTGCGACAACAATTGCTCTTTCCCTCTACTTCCAGATGCAGAGAAATGCCCTGCGCAGCACAGAAACCTGTCACACCATGAGTGGCATAGGGTGTGCAAATTCGGGCTTACATCAGTGGCAGGGGTATACTGCACAAACATGTGCTGTCCTGTCACACGTTCTCCTCGCTAGCCGCAGTGCAGAAGCTTTCCGCTTGCATTAAGAGCAAGAAAGGCAGAAGCCTCGATTCCGGAGTTCGGAGAGGGTAACCGCAAGAGGCGAGCCTCCTTCGGCAGAAGCTGCTTTCCGGAGTTCTTGGCAACCGGCCGAAATACCATGTGTGTCTGAGAGAGAGTGCCGGTCAGCGCGCGGGCGGTGGAAAGCGAGAGCGCTGCGGGCAGGCGAATAAGGAAGGTGTTTAAAAGGCATCTGGTGCGCGAGACTTTCAGACTGCAAGTGGAAAGCGTCTGCCACTCGCACGCTTGCTGATTAGTAGCTAGTTGTCGTGTGGAAGAAGTAAGATCACTACTTCCTTCTGCTGCTCCCTACTGCTGTTGCTGCTCTCTGCGACAACAATTGCTCTTTCCCTTTACTTCCAGATGCAGAGAAATGCCCTGCGCAGCACAGAAACCTGTCACACCATGAGTGGCATAGGGTGTTGCAAATTCGGGCTTACATCAGTGGCAGGGGTATACTGCACAAACATGTGCTGTCCTGTCACACGTTCTCCTCGCTAGACACAGTGCAGAAGCTTTCCGCTTGCATTAAGAGCAAGAAAGGCAGAAGCCTCGATTCCGGAGTTCGGAGAGGGTAACCGCAAGAAGCGAGCCTCCTTCGGCAGAAGCTGCTTTCCGGAGTTCTTGGCAACCGGCCGAAATACCATGTGTGTCTGAGAGAGAGTGCCGGTCAGCGCGCGGGCGGTGGAAAGCGAGAGCGCTGCGGGCAGGCGAATAAGGAAGGTGTTTAAAAGGCATCTGGTGCGCGAGACTTTCAGACTGCAAGTGGAAAGCGTCTGCCACTCGCACGCTTGCTGATTAGTAGCTAGTTGTCGTGTGGAAGAAGTAAGACCACTACATCCTTCTGCTGCTCCCTACTGCTGTTGCTGCTCTCTGCGACAACAATTGCTCTTTCCCTTTACTTCCAGATGCAGAGAAATGCCCTGCGCAGCACAGAAACCTGTCACACCATGAGTGGCATAGGGTGTTGCAAATTCGGGCTTACATCAGTGGCAGGGGTATACTGCACAAACATGTGCTGTCCTGTCACAAGTTCTCCTCGCTAGACACAGTGCAGAAGCTTTCCGCTTGCATTAAGAGCAAGAAAGGCAGAAGCCTCGATTCCGGAGATCGGAGAGGGTAACCGCAAGAAGCGAGCCTCCTTCGGCAGAAGCTGCTTTCCGGAGTTCTTGGCAACCGGCCGAAATACCATGTGTGTCTGAGAGAGAGTGCCGGTCAGCGCGCGGGCGGTGGAAAGCGAGAGCGCTGCGGGCAGGCGAATAAGGAAGGTGTTTAAAAGGCATCTGGTGCGCGAGACTTTCAGACTGCAAGTGGAAAGCGTCTGCCACTCGCACGCTTGCTGATTAGTAGCTAGTTGTCGTGTGGAAGAAGTAAGACCACTACTTCCTTCTGCTGCTCCCTACTGCTGTTGCTGCTCTCTGCGACAACAATTGGTTTTCCGTTTTGCTTACAGATGCAGAGAAATGCCCTGCGCAGCACAGAAACCTGTCACACCATGAGTGGCATAGGGTGTTGCAAATTCGGGCTTACATCAGTGGCAGGGGTAGACTGCACAAACATGTGCTGTCCTGTCACACGTTCTCCTCGCTAGACACAGTGCAGAAGCTTTCCGCTTGCATTAAGAGCAAGAAAGGCAGAAGCCTCGATTCCGGAGTTCGGAGAGGGTAACCGCAAGAGGCGAGCCTCCTTCGGCAGAAGCTGCTTTCCGGAGTTCTTGGCAACCGGCCGAAATACCATGTGTGTCTGAGAGAGAGTGCCGGTCAGCGCGCGGGCGGTGGAAAGCGAGAGCGCTGCGGGCAGGCGAATAAGGAAGGTGTTTAAAAGGCATCTGGTGCGCGAGACTTTCAGACTGCAAGTGGAAAGCGTCTGCCACTCGCACGCTTGCTGATTAGTAGCTAGTTGTCGTGTGGAAGAAGTAAGATCACTACTTCCTTCTGCTGCTCCCTACTGCTGTTGCTGCTCTCTGCGACAACAATTGCTCTTTCCCTTTACTTCCAGATGCAGAGAAATGCCCTGCGCAGCACAGAAACCTGTCACACCATGAGTGGCATAGGGTGTTGCAAATTCGGGCTTACATCAGTGGCAGGGGTATACTGCACAAACATGTGCTGTCCTGTCACACGTTCTCCTCGCTAGACACAGTGCAGAAGCTTTCCGCTTGCATTAAGAGCAAGAAAGGCAGAAGCCTCGATTCCGGAGTTCGGAGAGGGTAACCGCAAGAAGCGAGCCTCCTTCGGCAGAAGCTGCTTTCCGGAGTTCTTGGCAACCGGCCGAAATACCATGTGTGTCTGAGAGAGAGTGACGGTCAGCGCGCGGGCGGTGGAAAGCGAGAGCGCTGCGGGCAGGCGAATAAGGAAGGTGTTTAAAAGGCATCTGGTGCGCGAGACTTTCAGACTGCAAGTGGAAAGCGTCTGCCACTCGCACGCTTGCTGATTAGTAGCTAGTTGTCGTGTGGAAGAAGTAAGATCACTACTTCCTTCTGCTGCTCCCTACTGCTGTTGCTGTTCTCTGCGACAACAATTGCTCTTTCCCTTTACTTCCAGATGCAGAGAAATGCCCTGCGCAGCACAGAAACCTGTCACACCATGAGTGGCATAGGGTGTTGCAAATTTGGGCTTACATCAGTGGCAGGGGTATACTGCACAAACATGTGCTGTCCTGTCACACGTTCTCCTCGCTAGCCGCAGTGCAGAAGCTTTCCGCTTGCATTAAGAGCAAGAAAGGCAGAAGCCTCGATTCCGGATTTCGGAGAGGGTAACCGCAAGAGGCGAGCCTCCTTCGGCAGAAGCTGCTTTCCGGAGTTCTTGGCAACCGGCCGAAATACCATGTGTGTCTGAGAGAGAGTGCCGGTCAGCGCGCGGGCGGTGGAAAGCGAGAGCGCTGCGGGCAGGCGAATAAGGAAGGTGTTTAAAAGGCATCTGGTGCGCGAGACTTTCAGACTGCAAGTGGAAAGCGTCTGGCACTCGCACGCTTGCTGATTAGTAGCTAGTTGTCGTGTGGAAGAAGTAAGATCACTACTTCCTTCTGCTGCTCCCTACTGCTGTTGCTGCTCTCTGCGACAACAATTGCTCTTTCCCTTTACTTCCAGATGCAGAGAAATGCCCTGCGCAGCACAGAAACCTGTCACACCATGAGTGGCATAGGGTGTTGCAAATTCGGGCTTACATCAGTGGCAGGGGTATACTGCACAAACATGTGCTGTCCTGTCACACGTTCTCCTCGCTAGACACAGTGCAGAAGCTTTCCGCTTGCATTAAGAGCAAGAAAGGCAGAAGCCTCGATTCCGGAGTTCGGAGAGGGTAACCGCAAGAGGCGAGCCTCCTTCGGCAGAAGCTGCTTTCCGGAGTTCTTGGCAACCGGCCGAAATACCATGTGTGTCTGAGAGAGAGTGCCGGTCAGCGCGCGGGCGGTGGAAAGCGAGAGCGTTGCGGGCAGGCGAATAAGGAAGGTGTTTAAAAGGCATCTGGTGCGCGAGACTTTCAGACTGCAAGGGGAAAGCGTCTGCCACTCGCACGCTTGCTGATTAGTAGCTAGTTGTCGTGTGGAAGAAGTAAGATCACTACTTCCTTCTGCTGCTCCCTACTGCTGTTGCTGCTCCTTGCGACAACAATTGCTCTTTCCCTTTACTTCCAGATGCAGAGAAATGCCCTGCGCAGCACAGAAACCTGTCACACCATGAGTGGCATAGGGTGTTGCAAATTCGGGCTTACATCAGTGGCAGGGGTATACTGCACAAACATGTGCTGTCCTGTCACACGTTCTCCTCGCTAGACACAGTGCAGAAGCTTTCCGCTTGCATTAAGAGCAAGAAAGACAGAAGCCTCGATTCCGGAGTTCGGAGAGGGTAACCGCAAGAGGCGAGCCTCCTTCGGCAGAAGCTGCTTTCCGGAGTTCTTGGCAACCGGCCGAAATACCATGTGTGTCTGAGAGAGAGTGCCGGTCAGCGCGCGGGCGGTGGAAAGCGAGAGCGCTGCGGGCAGGCGAATAAGGAAGGTGTTTAAAAGGCATCTGGTGCGCGAGACTTTCAGACTGCAAGTGGAAAGCGTCTGCCACTCGCACGCTTGCTGATTAGTAGCTAGTTGTCGTGTGGAAGAAGTAAGATCACTACTTCCTTCTGCTGCTCCCTACTGCTGTTGCTGCTCTCTGCGACAACAATTGCTCTTTCCCTTTACTTCCAGATGCAGAGAAATGCCCTGCGCAGCACAGAAACCTGTCACACCATGAGTGGCATAGGGTGTTGCAAATTCGGGCTGACATCAGTGGCAGGGGTATACTGCACAAACATGTGCTGTCCTGTCACACGTTCTCCTCGCTAGACACAGTGCAGAAGCTTTCCGCTTGCATTAAGAGCAAGAAAGGCAGAAGCCTCGATTCCGGAGTTCGGAGAGGGTAACCGCAAGAGGCGAGCCTCCTTCGGCAGAAGCTGCTTTCCGGAGTTCTTGGCAACCGGCCGAAATAACATGTGTGTCTGAGAGAGAGTGCCGGTCAGCGCGCGGGCGGTGGAAAGCGAGAGCGCTGCGGGCAGGCGAATAAGGAAGGTGTTTAAAAGGCATCTGGTGCGCGAGACTTTCAGACTGCAAGTGGAAAGCGTCTGCCACTCGCACGCTTGCTGATTAGTAGCTAGTTGTCGTGTGGAAGAAGTAAGATCACTACTTCCTTCTGCTGCTGCCTACTGCTGTTGCTGCTCTCTGCGACAACAATTGCTCTTTCCCTTTACTTCCAGATGCAGAGAAATGCCCTGCGCAGCACAGAAACCTGTCACACCATGAGTGGCATAGGGTGTTGCAAATTCGGGCTTACATCAGTGGCAGGGGTATACTGCACAAACATGTGCTGTCCTGTCACACGTTCTCCTCGCTAGACACAGTGCAGAAGCTTTCCGCTTGCATTAAGAGCAAGAAAGGCAGAAGCCTCGATTCCGGAGTTCGGAGAGGGTAACCGCAAGAAGCGAGCCTCCTTCGGCAGAAGCTGCTTTCCGGAGTTCTTGGCAACCGGCCGAAATACCATGTGTGTCTGAGAGAGAGTGCCGGTCAGCGCGCGGGCGGTGGAAAGCGAGAGCGCTGCGGGCAGGCGAATAAGGAAGGTGTTTAAAAGGCATCTGGTGCGCGAGACTTTCAGACTGCAAGTGGAAAGCGTCTGCCACTCGCACGCTTGCTGATTAGTAGCTAGTTGTCGTGTGGAAGAAGTAAGATCACTACTTCCTTCTGCTGCTCCCTACTGCTGTTGCTGCTCCTTGCGACAACAATTGCTCTTTCCCTTTACTTCCAGATGCAGAGAAATGCCCTGCGCAGCACAGAAACCTCTCACACCATGAGTGGCATAGGGTGTTGCAAATTCGGGCTTACATCAGTGGCAGGGGTATACTGCACAAACATGTGCTGTCCTGTCACACGTTCTCCTCGCTAGACACAGTGCAGAAGCTTTCCGCTTGCATTAAGAGCAAGAAAGACAGAAGCCTCGATTCCGGAGTTCGGAGAGGGTAACCGCAAGAGGCGAGCCTCCTTCGGCAGAAGCTGCTTTCCGGAGTTCTTGGCAACCGGCCGAAATACCATGTGTGTCTGAGAGAGAGTGCCGGTCAGCGCGCGGGCGGTGGAAAGCGAGAGCGCTGCGGGCAGGCGAATAAGGAAGGTGTTTAAAAGGCATCTGGTGCGCGAGACTTTCAGACTGCAAGTGGAAAGCGTCTGCCACTCGCACGCTTGCTGATTAGTAGCTAGTTGTCGTGTGGAAGAAGTAAGATCACTACTTCCTTCTGCTGCTCCCTACTGCTGTTGCTGCTCTCTGCGACAACAATTGCTCTTTCCCTTTACTTCCAGATGCAGAGAAATGCCCTGCGCAGCACAGAAACCTGTCACACCATGAGTGGCATAGGGTGTTGCAAATTCGGGCTGACATCAGTGGCAGGGGTATACTGCACAAACATGTGCTGTCCTGTCACACGTTCTCCTCGCTAGACACAGTGCAGAAGCTTTCCGCTTGCATTAAGAGCAAGAAAGGCAGAAGCCTCGATTCCGGAGTTCGGAGAGGGTAACCGCAAGAAGCGAGCCTCCTTCGGCAGAAGCTGCTTTCCGGAGTTCTTGGCAACCGGCCGAAATACCATGTGTGTCTGAGAGAGAGTGACGGTCAGCGCGCGGGCGGTGGAAAGCGAGAGCGCTGCGGGCAGGCGAATAAGGAAGGTGTTTAAAAGGCATCTGGTGCGCGAGACTTTCAGACTGCAAGTGGAAAGCGTCTGCCACTCGCACGCTTGCTGATTAGTAGCTAGTTGTCGTGTGGAAGAAGTAAGATCACTACTTCCTTCTGCTGCTGCCTACTGCTGTTGCTGTTCTCTGCGACAACAATTGCTCTTTCCCTTTACTTCCAGATGCAGAGAAATGCCCTGCGCAGCACAGAAACCTGTCACACCATGAGTGGCATAGGGTGTTGCAAATTTGGGCTTACATCAGTGGCAGGGGTATACTGCACAAACATGTGCTGTCCTGTCACACGTTCTCCTCGCTAGCCGCAGTGCAGAAGCTTTCCGCTTGCATTAAGAGCAAGAAAGGCAGAAGCCTCGATTCCGGATTTCGGAGAGGGTAACCGCAAGAGGCGAGCCTCCTTCGGCAGAAGCTGCTTTCCGGAGTTCTTGGCAACCGGCCGAAATACCATGTGTGTCTGAGAGAGAGTGCCGGTCAGCGCGCGGGCGGTGGAAAGCGAGAGCGCTGCGGGCAGGCGAATAAGGAAGGTGTTTAAAAGGCATCTGGTGCGCGAGACTTTCAGACTGCAAGTGGAAAGCGTCTGCCACTCGCACGCTTGCTGATTAGTAGCTAGTTGTCGTGTGGAAGAAGTAAGATCACTACATCCTTCTGCTGCTCCCTACTGCTGTTGCTGCTCTCTGCGACAACAATTGCTCTTTCCCTTTACTTCCAGATGCAGAGAAATGCCCTGCGCAGCACAGAAACCTGTCACACCATGAGTGGCATAGGGTGTTGCAAATTCGGGCTTACATCAGTGGCAGGGGTATACTGCACAAACATGTGCTGTCCTGTCACAAGTTCTCCTCGCTAGACACAGTGCAGAAGCTTTCCGCTTGCATTAAGAGCAAGAAAGGCAGAAGCCTCGATTCCGGAGTTCGGAGAGGGTAACCGCAAGAAGCGAGCCTCCTTCGGCAGAAGCTGCTTTCCGGAGTTCTTGGCAACCGGCCGAAATACCATGTGTGTCTGAGAGAGAGTGCCGGTCAGCGCGCGGGCGGTGGAAAGCGAGAGCGCTGCGGGCAGGCGAATAAGGAAGGTGTTTAAAAGGCATCTGGTGCGCGAGACTTTCAGACTGCAAGTGGAAAGCGTCTGCCACTCGCACGCTTGCTGATTAGTAGCTAGTTGTCGTGTGGAAGAAGTAAGACCACTACTTCCTTCTGCTGCTCCCTACTGCTGTTGCTGCTCTCTGCGACAACAATTGGTTTTCCGTTTTGCTTACAGATGCAGAGAAATGCCCTGCGCAGCACAGAAACCTGTCACACCATGAGTGGCATAGGGTGTTGCAAATTCGGGCTTACATCAGTGGCAGGGGTAGACTGCACAAACATGTGCTGTCCTGTCACACGTTCTCCTCGCTAGACACAGTGCAGAAGCTTTCCGCTTGCATTAAGAGCAAGAAAGGCAGAAGCCTCGATTCCGGAGTTCGGAGAGGGTAACCGCAAGAGGCGAGCCTCCTTCGGCAGAAGCTGCTTTCCGGAGTTCTTGGCAACCGGCCGAAATACCATGTGTGTCTGAGAGAGAGTGCCGGTCAGCGCGCGGGCGGTGGAAAGCGAGAGCGTTGCGGGCAGGCGAATAAGGAAGGTGTTTAAAAGGCATCTGGTGCGCGAGACTTTCAGACTGCAAGGGGAAAGCGTCTGCCACTCGCACGCTTGCTGATTAGTAGCTAGTTGTCGTGTGGAAGAAGTAAGATCACTACTTCCTTCTGCTGCTGCCTACTGCTGTTGCTGCTCTCTGCGACAACAATTGCTCTTTCCCTTTACTTCCAGATGCAGAGAAATGCCCTGCGCAGCACAGAAACCTGTCACACCATGAGTGGCATAGGGTGTTGCAAATTCGGGCTTACATCAGTGGCAGGGGTATACTGCACAAACATGTGCTGTCCTGTCACACGTTCTCCTCGCTAGACACAGTGCAGAAGCTTTCCGCTTGCATTAAGAGCAAGAAAGGCAGAAGCCTCGATTCCGGAGTTCGGAGAGGGTAACCGCAAGAAGCGAGCCTCCTTCGGCAGAAGCTGCTTTCCGGAGTTCTTGGCAACCGGCCGAAATACCATGTGTGTCTGAGAGAGAGTGCCGGTCAGCGCGCGGGCGGTGGAAAGCGAGAGCGCTGCGGGCAGGCGAATAAGGAAGGTGTTTAAAAGGCATCTGGTGCGCGAGACTTTCAGACTGCAAGTGGAAAGCGTCTGCCACTCGCACGCTTGCTGATTAGTAGCTAGTTGTCGTGTGGAAGAAGTAAGATCACTACTTCCTTCTGCTGCTCCCTACTGCTGTTGCTGCTCCTTGCGACAACAATTGCTCTTTCCCTTTACTTCCAGATGCAGAGAAATGCCCTGCGCAGCACAGAAACCTCTCACACCATGAGTGGCATAGGGTGTTGCAAATTCGGGCTTACATCAGTGGCAGGGGTATACTGCACAAACATGTGCTGTCCTGTCACACGTTCTCCTCGCTAGACACAGTGCAGAAGCTTTCCGCTTGCATTAAGAGCAAGAAAGACAGAAGCCTCGATTCCGGAGTTCGGAGAGGGTAACCGCAAGAGGCGAGCCTCCTTCGGCAGAAGCTGCTTTCCGGAGTTCTTGGCAACCGGCCGAAATACCATGTGTGTCTGAGAGAGAGTGCCGGTCAGCGCGCGGGCGGTGGAAAGCGAGAGCGCTGCGGGCAGGCGAATAAGGAAGGTGTTTAAAAGGCATCTGGTGCGCGAGACTTTCAGACTGCAAGTGGAAAGCGTCTGCCACTCGCACGCTTGCTGATTAGTAGCTAGTTGTCGTGTGGAAGAAGTAAGATCACTACTTCCTTCTGCTGCTCCCTACTGCTGTTGCTGCTCTCTGCGACAACAATTGCTCTTTCCCTTTACTTCCAGATGCAGAGAAATGCCCTGCGCAGCACAGAAACCTGTCACACCATGAGTGGCATAGGGTGTTGCAAATTCGGGCTTACATCAGTGGCAGGGGTATACTGCACAAACATGTGCTGTCCTGTCACACGTTCTCCTCGCTAGACACAGTGCAGAAGCTTTCCGCTTGCATTAAGAGCAAGAAAGGCAGAAGCCTCGATTCCGGAGTTCGGAGAGGGTAACCGCAAGAAGCGAGCCTCCTTCGGCAGAAGCTGCTTTCCGGAGTTCTTGGCAACCGGCCGAAATACCATGTGTGTCTGAGAGAGAGTGCCGGTCAGCGCGCGGGCGGTGGAAAGCGAGAGCGCTGCGGGCAGGCGAATAAGGAAGGTGTTTAAAAGGCATCTGGTGCGCGAGACTTTCAGACTGCAAGTGGAAAGCGTCTGCCACTCGCACGCTTGCTGATTAGTAGCTAGTTGTCGTGTGGAAGAAGTAAGATCACTACTTCCTTCTGCTGCTCCCTACTGCTGTTGCTGCTCCTTGCGACAACAATTGCTCTTTCCCTTTACTTCCAGATGCAGAGAAATGCCCTGCGCAGCACAGAAACCTCTCACACCATGAGTGGCATAGGGTGTTGCAAATTCGGGCTTACATCAGTGGCAGGGGTATACTGCACAAACATGTGCTGTCCTGTCACACGTTCTCCTCGCTAGACACAGTGCAGAAGCTTTCCGCTTGCATTAAGAGCAAGAAAGACAGAAGCCTCGATTCCGGAGTTCGGAGAGGGTAACCGCAAGAGGCGAGCCTCCTTCGGCAGAAGCTGCTTTCCGGAGTTCTTGGCAACCGGCCGAAATACCATGTGTGTCTGAGAGAGAGTGCCGGTCAGCGCGCGGGCGGTGGAAAGCGAGAGCGCTGCGGGCAGGCGAATAAGGAAGGTGTTTAAAAGGCATCTGGTGCGCGAGACTTTCAGACTGCAAGTGGAAAGCGTCTGCCACTCGCACGCTTGCTGATTAGTAGCTAGTTGTCGTGTGGAAGAAGTAAGATCACTACTTCCTTCTGCTGCTCCCTACTGCTGTTGCTGCTCTCTGCGACAACAATTGCTCTTTCCCTTTACTTCCAGATGCAGAGAAATGCCCTGCGCAGCACAGAAACCTGTCACACCATGAGTGGCATAGGGTGTTGCAAATTCGGGCTTACATCAGTGGCAGGGGTATACTGCACAAACATGTGCTGTCCTGTCACACGTTCTCCTCGCTAGACACAGTGCAGAAGCTTTCCGCTTGCATTAAGAGCAAGAAAGGCAGAAGCCTCGATTCCGGAGTTCGGAGAGGGTAACCGCAAGAAGCGAGCCTCCTTCGGCAGAAGCTGCTTTCCGGAGTTCTTGGCAACCGGCCGAAATACCATGTGTGTCTGAGAGAGAGTGACGGTCAGCGCGCGGGCGGTGGAAAGCGAGAGCGCTGCGGGCAGGCGAATAAGGAAGGTGTTTAAAAGGCATCTGGTGCGCGAGACTTTCAGACTGCAAGTGGAAAGCGTCTGCCACTCGCACGCTTGCTGATTAGTAGCTAGTTGTCGTGTGGAAGAAGTAAGATCACTACTTCCTTCTGCTGCTCCCTACTGCTGTTGCTGTTCTCTGCGACAACAATTGCTCTTTCCCTTTACTTCCAGATGCAGAGAAATGCCCTGCGCAGCACAGAAACCTGTCACACCATGAGTGGCATAGGGTGTTGCAAATTTGGGCTTACATCAGTGGCAGGGGTATACTGCACAAACATGTGCTGTCCTGTCACACGTTCTCCTCGCTAGCCGCAGTGCAGAAGCTTTCCGCTTGCATTAAGAGCAAGAAAGGCAGAAGCCTCGATTCCGGATTTCGGAGAGGGTAACCGCAAGAGGCGAGCCTCCTTCGGCAGAAGCTGCTTTCCGGAGTTCTTGGCAACCGGCCGAAATACCATGTGTGTCTGAGAGAGAGTGCCGGTCAGCGCGCGGGCGGTGGAAAGCGAGAGCGCTGCGGGCAGGCGAATAAGGAAGGTGTTTAAAAGGCATCTGGTGCGCGAGACTTTCAGACTGCAAGTGGAAAGCGTCTGCCACTCGCACGCTTGCTGATTAGTAGCTAGTTGTCGTGTGGAAGAAGTAAGATCACTACTTCCTTCTGCTGCTCCCTACTGCTGTTGCTGCTCTCTGCGACAACAATTGCTCTTTCCCTTTACTTCCAGATGCAGAGAAATGCCCTGCGCAGCACAGAAACCTGTCACACCATGAGTGGCATAGGGTGTTGCAAATTCGGGCTTACATCAGTGGCAGGGGTATACTGCACAAACATGTGCTGTCCTGTCACAAGTTCTCCTCGCTAGACACAGTGCAGAAGCTTTCCGCTTGCATTAAGAGCAAGAAAGGCAGAAGCCTCGATTCCGGAGTTCGGAGAGGGTAACCGCAAGAAGCGAGCCTCCTTCGGCAGAAGCTGCTTTCCGGAGTTCTTGGCAACCGGCCGAAATACCATGTGTGTCTGAGAGAGAGTGCCGGTCAGCGCGCGGGCGGTGGAAAGCGAGAGCGCTGCGGGCAGGCGAATAAGGAAGGTGTTTAAAAGGCATCTGGTGCGCGAGACTTTCAGACTGCAAGTGGAAAGCGTCTGCCACTCGCACGCTTGCTGATTAGTAGCTAGTTGTCGTGTGGAAGAAGTAAGGCCACTACTTCCTTCTGCTGCTCCCTACTGCTGTTGCTGCTCTCTGCGACAACAATTGGTTTTCCGTTTTGCTTACAGATGCAGAGAAATGCCCTGCGCAGCACAGAAACCTGTCACACCATGAGTGGCATAGGGTGTTGCAAATTCGGGCTTACATCAGTGGCAGGGGTAGACTGCACAAACATGTGCTGTCCTGTCACACGTTCTCCTCGCTAGACACAGTGCAGAAGCTTTCCGCTTGCATTAAGAGCAAGAAAGGCAGAAGCCTCGATTCCGGAGTTCGGAGAGGGTAACCGCAAGAGGCGAGCCTCCTTCGGCAGAAGCTGCTTTCCGGAGTTCTTGGCAACCGGCCGAAATACCATGTGTGTCTGAGAGAGAGTGCCGGTCAGCGCGCGGGCGGTGGAAAGCGAGAGCGCTGCGGGCAGGCGAATAAGGAAGGTGTTTAAAAGGCATCTGGTGCGCGAGACTTTCAGACTGCAAGTGGAAAGCGTCTGGCACTCGCACGCTTGCTGATTAGTAGCTAGTTGTCGTGTGGAAGAAGTAAGATCACTACTTCCTTCTGCTGCTCCCTACTGCTGTTGCTGCTCTCTGCGACAACAATTGCTCTTTCCCTTTACTTCCAGATGCAGAGAAATGCCCTGCGCAGCACAGAAACCTGTCACACCATGAGTGGCATAGGGTGTTGCAAATTCGGGCTTACATCAGTGGCAGGGGTATACTGCACAAACATGTGCTGTCCTGTCACACGTTCTCCTCGCTAGACACAGTGCAGAAGCTTTCCGCTTGCATTAAGAGCAAGAAAGACAGAAGCCTCGATTCCGGAGTTCGGAGAGGGTAACCGCAAGAGGCGAGCCTCCTTCGGCAGAAGCTGCTTTCCGGAGTTCTTGGCAACCGGCCGAAATACCATGTGTGTCTGAGAGAGAGTGCCGGTCAGCGCGCGGGCGGTGGAAAGCGAGAGCGCTGCGGGCAGGCGAATAAGGAAGGTGTTTAAAAGGCATCTGGTGCGCGAGACTTTCAGACTGCAAGTGGAAAGCGTCTGCCACTCGCACGCTTGCTGATTAGTAGCTAGTTGTCGTGTGGAAGAAGTAAGATCACTACTTCCTTCTGCTGCTCCCTACTGCTGTTGCTGCTCTCTGCGACAACAATTGCTCTTTCCCTTTACTTCCAGATGCAGAGAAATGCCCTGCGCAGCACAGAAACCTGTCACACCATGAGTGGCATAGGGTGTTGCAAATTCGGGCTTACATCAGTGGCAGGGGTATACTGCACAAACATGTGCTGTCCTGTCACACGTTCTCCTCGCTAGACACAGTGCAGAAGCTTTCCGCTTGCATTAAGAGCAAGAAAGGCAGAAGCCTCGATTCCGGAGTTCGGAGAGGGTAACCGCAAGAGGCGAGCCTCCTTCGGCAGAAGCTGCTTTCCGGAGTTCTTGGCAACCGGCAGAAATACCATGTGTGTCTGAGAGAGAGTGCCGGTCAGCGCGCGGGCGGTGGAAAGCGAGAGCGCTGCGGGCAGGCGAATAAGGAAGGTGTTTAAAAGGCATCTGGTGCGCGAGACTTTCAGACTGCAAGTGGAAAGCGTCTGCCACTCGCACGCTTGCTGATTAGTAGCTAGTTGTCGTGTGGAAGAAGTAAGATCACTACTTCCTTCTGCTGCTGCCTACTGCTGTTGCTGCTCTCTGCGACAACAATTGCTCTTTCCCTTTACTTCCAGATGCAGAGAAATGCCCTGCGCAGCACAGAAACCTGTCACACCATGAGTGGCATAGGGTGTTGCAAATTCGGGCTTACATCAGTGGCAGGGGTATACTGCACAAACATGTGCTGTCCTGTCACACGTTCTCCTCGCTAGACACAGTGCAGAAGCTTTCCGCTTGCATTAAGAGCAAGAAAGGCAGAAGCCTCGATTCCGGAGTTCGGAGAGGGTAACCGCAAGAAGCGAGCCTCCTTCGGCAGAAGCTGCTTTCCGGAGTTCTTGGCAACCGGCCGAAATACCATGTGTGTCTGAGAGAGAGTGCCGGTCAGCGCGCGGGCGGTGGAAAGCGAGAGCGCTGCGGGCAGGCGAATAAGGAAGGTGTTTAAAAGGCATCTGGTGCGCGAGACTTTCAGACTGCAAGTGGAAAGCGTCTGCCACTCGCACGCTTGCTGATTAGTAGCTAGTTGTCGTGTGGAAGAAGTAAGATCACTACTTCCTTCTGCTGCTCCCTACTGCTGTTGCTGCTCCTTGCGACAACAATTGCTCTTTCCCTTTACTTCCAGATGCAGAGAAATGCCCTGCGCAGCACAGAAACCTCTCACACCATGAGTGGCATAGGGTGTTGCAAATTCGGGCTTACATCAGTGGCAGGGGTATACTGCACAAACATGTGCTGTCCTGTCACACGTTCTCCTCGCTAGACACAGTGCAGAAGCTTTCCGCTTGCATTAAGAGCAAGAAAGACAGAAGCCTCGATTCCGGAGTTCGGAGAGGGTAACCGCAAGAGGCGAGCCTCCTTCGGCAGAAGCTGCTTTCCGGAGTTCTTGGCAACCGGCCGAAATACCATGTGTGTCTGAGAGAGAGTGCCGGTCAGCGCGCGGGCGGTGGAAAGCGAGAGCGCTGCGGGCAGGCGAATAAGGAAGGTGTTTAAAAGGCATCTGGTGCGCGAGACTTTCAGACTGCAAGTGGAAAGCGTCTGCCACTCGCACGCTTGCTGATTAGTAGCTAGTTGTCGTGTGGAAGAAGTAAGATCACTACTTCCTTCTGCTGCTCCCTACTGCTGTTGCTGCTCTCTGCGACAACAATTGCTCTTTCCCTTTACTTCCAGATGCAGAGAAATGCCCTGCGCAGCACAGAAACCTGTCACACCATGAGTGGCATAGGGTGTTGCAAATTCGGGCTGACATCAGTGGCAGGGGTATACTGCACAAACATGTGCTGTCCTGTCACACGTTCTCCTCGCTAGACACAGTGCAGAAGCTTTCCGCTTGCATTAAGAGCAAGAAAGGCAGAAGCCTCGATTCCGGAGTTCGGAGAGGGTAACCGCAAGAAGCGAGCCTCCTTCGGCAGAAGCTGCTTTCCGGAGTTCTTGGCAACCGGCCGAAATACCATGTGTGTCTGAGAGAGAGTGACGGTCAGCGCGCGGGCGGTGGAAAGCGAGAGCGCTGCGGGCAGGCGAATAAGGAAGGTGTTTAAAAGGCATCTGGTGCGCGAGACTTTCAGACTGCAAGTGGAAAGCGTCTGCCACTCGCACGCTTGCTGATTAGTAGCTAGTTGTCGTGTGGAAGAAGTAAGATCACTACTTCCTTCTGCTGCTCCCTACTGCTGTTGCTGTTCTCTGCGACAACAATTGCTCTTTCCCTTTACTTCCAGATGCAGAGAAATGCCCTGCGCAGCACAGAAACCTGTCACACCATGAGTGGCATAGGGTGTTGCAAATTTGGGCTTACATCAGTGGCAGGGGTATACTGCACAAACATGTGCTGTCCTGTCACACGTTCTCCTCGCTAGCCGCAGTGCAGAAGCTTTCCGCTTGCATTAAGAGCAAGAAAGGCAGAAGCCTCGATTCCGGAGTTCGGAGAGGGTAACCGCAAGAAGCGAGCCTCCTTCGGCAGAAGCTGCTTTCCGGAGTTCTTGGCAACCGGCCGAAATACCATGTGTGTCTGAGAGAGAGTGCCGGTCACCGCGCGGGCGTTGGAAAGCGAGAGCGTTGCGGGCAGGCGAATAAGGAAGGTGTTTAAAAGGCATCTGGTGCGCGAGACTTTCAGACTGCAAGTGGAAAGCGTCTGCCACTCGCACGCTTGCTGATTAGTAGCTAGTTGTCGTGTGGAAGAAGTAAGATCACTACTTCCTTCTGCTGCTCCCTACTGCTGTTGCTGCTCTCTGCGACAACAATTGCTCTTTCCCTCTACTTCCAGATGCAGAGAAATGCCCTGCGCAGCACAGAAACCTGTCACACCATGAGTGGCATAGGGTGTTGCAAATTCGGGCTTACATCAGTGGCAGGGGTATACTGCACAAACATGTGCTGTCCTGTCACACGTTCTCCTCGCTAGCCGCAGTGCAGAAGCTTTCCGCTTGCATTAAGAGCAAGAAAGGCAGAAGCCTCGATTCCGGAGTTCGGAGAGGGTAACCGCAAGAGGCGAGCCTCCTTCGGCAGAAGCTGCTTTCCGGAGTTCTTGGCAACCGGCCGAAATACCATGTGTGTCTGAGAGAGAGTGCCGGTCAGCGCGCGGGCGGTGGAAAGCGAGAGCGCTGCGGGCAGGCGAATAAGGAAGGTGTTTAAAAGGCATCTGGTGCGCGAGACTTTCAGACTGCAAGTGGAAAGCGTCTGCCACTCGCACGCTTGCTGATTAGTAGCTAGTTGTCGTGTGGAAGAAGTAAGACCACTACATCCTTCTGCTGCTCCCTACTGCTGTTGCTGCTCTCTGCGACAACAATTGCTCTTTACCTTTACTTCCAGATGCAGAGAAATGCCCTGCGCAGCACAGAAACCTGTCACACCATGAGTGGCATAGGGTGTTGCAAATTCGGGCTTACATCAGTGGCAGGGGTATACTGCACAAACATGTGCTGTCCTGTCACAAGTTCTCCTCGCTAGACACAGTGCAGAAGCTTTCCGCTTGCATTAAGAGCAAGAAAGGCAGAAGCCTCGATTCCGGAGTTCGGAGAGGGTAACCGCAAGAGGCGAGCCTCCTTCGGCAGAAGCTGCTTTCCGGAGTTCTTGGCAACCGGCCGAAATACCATGTGTGTCTGAGAGAGAGTGCCGGTCAGCGCGCGGGCGGTGGAAAGCGAGAGCGCTGCGGGCAGGCGAATAAGGAAGGTGTTTAAAAGGCATCTGGTGCGCGAGACTTTCAGACTGCAAGTGGAAAGCGTCTGGCACTCGCACGCTTGCTGATTAGTAGCTAGTTGTCGTGTGGAAGAAGTAAGATCACTACTTCCTTCTGCTGCTCCCTACTGCTGTTGCTGCTCTCTGCGACAACAATTGCTCTTTCCCTTTACTTCCAGATGCAGAGAAATGCCCTGCGCAGCACAGAAACCTGTCACACCATGAGTGGCATAGGGTGTTGCAAATTCGGGCTTACATCAGTGGCAGGGGTATACTGCACAAACATGTGCTGTCCTGTCACACGTTCTCCTCGCTAGACACAGTGCAGAAGCTTTCCGCTTGCATTAAGAGCAAGAAAGGCAGAAGCCTCGATTCCGGAGTTCGGAGAGGGTAACCGCAAGAGGCGAGCCTCCTTCGGCAGAAGCTGCTTTCCGGAGTTCTTGGCAACCGGCCGAAATACCATGTGTGTCTGAGAGAGAGTGCCGGTCAGCGCGCGGGCGGTGGAAAGCGAGAGCGTTGCGGGCAGGCGAATAAGGAAGGTGTTTAAAAGGCATCTGGTGCGCGAGACTTTCAGACTGCAAGTGGAAAGCGTCTGCCACTCGCACGCTTGCTGATTAGTAGCTAGTTGTCGTGTGGAAGAAGTAAGATCACTACTTCCTTCTGCTGCTCCCTACTGCTGTTGCTGCTCCTTGCGACAACAATTGCTCTTTCCCTTTACTTCCAGATGCAGAGAAATGCCCTGCGCAGGACAGAAACCTGTCACACCATGAGTGGCATAGGGTGTTGCAAATTCGGGCTTACATCAGTGGCAGGGGTATACTGCACAAACATGTGCTGTCCTGTCACACGTTCTCCTCGCTAGACACAGTGCAGAAGCTTTCCGCTTGCATTAAGAGCAAGAAAGGCAGAAGCCTCGATTCCGGAGTTCGGAGAGGGTAACCGCAAGAGGCGAGCCTCCTTCGGCAGAAGCTGCTTTCCGGAGTTCTTGGCAACCGGCCGAAATACCATGTGTGTCTGAGAGAGAGTGCCGGTCAGGGCGCGGGCGGTGGAAAGCGAGAGCGCTGCGGGCAGGCGAATTAGGAAGGTGTTTAAAAGGCATCTGGTGCGCGAGACTTTCAGACTGCAAGTGGAAAGCGTCTGCCACTCGCACGCTTGCTGATTAGTAGCTAGTTGTCGTGTGGAAGAAGTAAGATCACTACTTCCTTCTGCTGCTCCCTACTGCTGTTGCTGCTCTCTGCGACAACAATTGCTCTTTCCCTTTACTTCCAGATGCAGAGAAATGCCCTGCGCAGCACAGAAACCTGTCACACCATGAGTGGCATAGGGTGTTGCAAATTCGGGCTTACATCAGTGGCAGGGGTATACTGCACAAACATGTGCTGTCCTGTCACACGTTCTCCTCGCTAGACACAGTGCAGAAGCTTTCCGCTTGCATTAAGAGCAAGAAAGGCAGAAGCCTCGATTCCGGAGTTCGGAGAGGGTAACCGCAAGAGGCGAGCCTCCTTCGGCAGAAGCTGCTTTCCGGAGTTCTTGGCAACCGGCCGAAATACCATGTGTGTCTGAGAGAGAGTGCCGGTCAGCGCGCGGGCGGTGGAAAGCGAGAGCGCTGCGGGCAGGCGAATAAGGAAGGTGTTTAAAAGGCATCTGGTGCGCGAGACTTTCAGACTGCAAGTGGAAAGCGTCTGCCACTCGCACGCTTGCTGATTAGTAGCTAGTTGTCGTGTGGAAGAAGTAAGATCACTACTTCCTTCTGCTGCTCCCTACTGCTGTTGCTGTTCTCTGCGACAACAATTGCTCTTTCCCTTTACTTCCAGATGCAGAGAAATGCCCTGCGCAGCACAGAAACCTGTCACACCATGAGTGGCATAGGGTGTTGCAAATTCGGGCTTACATCAGTGGCAGGGGTATACTGAACAAACATGTGCTGTCCTGTCACACGTTCTCCTCGCTAGACACAGTGCAGAAGCTTTCCGCTTGCATTAAGAGCAAGAAAGACAGAAGCCTCGATTCCGGAGTTCGGAGAGGGTAACCGCAAGAGGCGAGCCTCCTTCGGCAGAAGCTGCTTTCCGGAGTTCTTGGCAACCGGCCGAAATACCATGTGTGTCTGAGAGAGAGTGCCGGTCAGCGCGCGGGCGGAGGAAAGCGAGAGCGCTGCGGGCAGGCGAATAAGGAAGGTGTTTAAAAGGCATCTGGTGCGCGAGACTTTCAGACTGCAAGTGGAAAGCGTCTGCCACTCGCACGCTTGCTGATTAGTAGCTAGTTGTCGTGTGGAAAAAGTAAGATCACTACTTCCTTCTGCTGCTCCCTACTGCTGTTGCTGTTCTCTGCGACAACAATTGCTCTTTCCCTTTACTTCCAGATGCAGAGAAATGCCCTGCGCAGCACAGAAACCTGTCACACCATGAGTGGCATAGGGTGTTGCAAATTCGGGCTTACATCAGTGGCAGGGGTATACTGCACAAACATGTGCTGTCCTGTCACACGTTCTCCTCGCTAGACACAGTGCAGAAGCTTTCCGCTTGCATTAAGAGCAAGAAAGGCAGAAGCCTCGATTCCGGAGTTCGGAGAGGGTAACCGCAAGAGGCGAGCCTCCTTCGGCAGAAGCTGCTTTCCGGAGTTCTTGGCAACCGGCCGAAATACCATGTGTGTCTGAGAGAGAGTGCCGGTCAGCGCGCGGGCGGTGGAAAGCGAGAGCGCTGCGGGCAGGCGAATAAGGAAGGTGTTTAAAAGGCATCTGGTGCGCGAGACTTTCAGACTGCAAGTGGAAAGCGTCTGCCACTCGCACGCTTGCTGATTAGTAGCTAGTTGTCGTGTGGAAGAAGTAAGATCACTACTTCCTTCTGCTGCTCCCTACTGCTGTTGCTGCTCTCTGCGACAACAATTGCTCTTTCCCTTTACTTCCAGATGCAGAGAAATGCCCTGCGCAGCACAGAAACCTGTCACACCATGAGTGGCATAGGGTGTTGCAAATTCGGGCTTACATCAGTGGCAGGGGTATACTGCACAAACATGTGCTGTCCTGTCACACGTTCTCCTCGCTAGACACAGTGCAGAAGCTTTCCGCTTGCATTAAGAGCAAGAAAGGCAGAAGCCTCGATTCCGGAGTTCGGAGAGGGTAACCGCAAGAGGCGAGCCTCCTTCGGCAGAAGCTGCTTTCCGGAGTTCTTGGCAACCGGCCGAAATACCATGTGTGTCTGAGAGAGAGTGCCGGTCAGCGCGCGGGCGGTGGAAAGCGAGAGCGCTGCGGGCAGGCGAATAAGGAAGGTGTTTAAAAGGCATCTGGTGCGCGAGACTTTCAGACTGCAAGTGGAAAGCGTCTGCCACTCGCACGCTTGCTGATTAGTAGCTAGTTGTCGTGTGGAAGAAGTAAGATCACTACTTCCTTCTGCTGCTCCCTACTGCTGTTGCTGTTCTCTGCGACAACAATTGCTCTTTCCCTTTACTTCCAGATGCAGAGAAATGCACTGCGCAGCACAGAAACCTGTCACACCATGAGTGGCATAGGGTGTTGCAAATTCGGGCTTACATCAGTGGCAGGGGTATACTGCACAAACATGTGCTGTCCTGTCACACGTTCTCCTCGCTAGACACAGTGCAGAAGCTTTCCGCTTGCATTAAGAGCAAGAAAGGCAGAAGCCTCGATTCCGGAGTTCGGAGAGGGTAACCGCAAGAGGCGAGCCTCCTTCGGCAGAAGCTGCTTTCCGGAGTTCTTGGCAACCGGCCGAAATACCATGTGTGTCTGAGAGAGAGTGCCGGTCAGCGCGCGGGCGGTGGAAAGCGAGAGCGCTGCGGGCAGGCGAATAAGGAAGGTGTTTAAAAGGCATCTGGTGCGCGAGACTTTCAGACTGCAAGTGGAAAGCGTCTGCCACTCGCACGCTTGCTGATTAGTAGCTAGTTGTCGTGTGGAAGAAGTAAGACCACTACATCCTTCTGCTGCTCCCTACTGCTGTTGCTGCTCTCTGCGACAACAATTGCTCTTTCCCTTTACTTCCAGATGCAGAGAAATGCCCTGCGCAGCACAGAAACCTGTCACACCATGAGTGGCACAGGGTGTTGCAAATTCGGGCTTACATCAGTGGCAGGGGTATACTGCACAAACATGTGCTGTCCTGTCACACGTTCTCCTCGCTAGACACAGTGCAGAAGCTTTCCGCTTGCATTAAGAGCAAGAAAGGCAGAAGCCTCGATTCCGGAGTTCGGAGAGGGTAACCGCAAGAGGCGAGCCTCCTTCGGCAGAAGCTGCTTTCCGGGGTTCTTGGCAACCGGCTGAAATACCATGTGTGTCTGAGAGAGAGTGCCGGTCAGCGCGCGGGCGGTGGAAAGCGAGAGCGCTGCGGGCAGGCGAATAAGGAAGGTGTTTAAAAGGCATCTGGTGCGCGAGACTTTCAGACTGCAAGTGGAAAGCGTCTGCCACTCGCACGCTTGCTGATTAGTAGCTAGTTGTCGTGTGGAAGAAGTAAGATCACTACTTCCTTCTGCTGCTCCCTACTGCTGTTGCTGTTCTCTGCGACAACAATTGCTCTTTCCCTTTACTTCCAGATGCAGAGAAATGCCCTGCGCAGCACAGAAACCTGTCACACCATGAGTGGCATAGGGTGTTGCAAATTCGGGCTTACATCAGTGGCAGGGGTATACTGCACAAACATGTGCTGTCCTGTCACACGTTCTCCTCGCTAGACACAGTGCAGAAGCTTTCCGCTTGCATTAAGAGCAAGAAAGGCAGAAGCCTCGATTCCGGAGTTCGGAGAGGGTAACCGCAAGAGGCGAGCCTCCTTCGGCAGAAGCTGCTTTCCGGAGTTCTTGGCAACCGGCCGAAATACCATGTGTGTCTGAGAGAGAGTGCCGGTCAGCGCGCGGGCGGTGGAAAGCGAGAGCGCTGCGGGCAGGCGAATAAGGAAGGTGTTTAAAAGGCATCTGGTGCGCGAGACTTTCAGACTGCAAGTGGAAAGCGTCTGCCACTCGCACGCTTGCTGATTAGTAGCTAGTTGTCGTGTGGAAGAAGTAAGATCACTACTTCCTTCTGCTGCTCCCTACTGCTGTTGCTGCTCTCTGCGACAACAATTGCTCTTTCCCTTTACTTCCAGATGCAGAGAAATGCCCTGCGCAGCACAGAAACCTGTCACACCATGAGTGGCATAGGGTGTTGCAAATTCGGGCTTACATCAGTGGCAGGGGTATACTGCACAAACATGTGCTGTCCTGTCACACGTTCTCCTCGCTAGACACAGTGCAGAAGCTTTCCGCTTGCATTAAGAGCAAGAAAGGCAGAAGCCTCGATTCCGGAGTTCGGAGAGGGTAACCGCAAGAGGCGAGCCTCCTTCGGCAGAAGCTGCTTTCCGGAGTTCTTGGCAACCGGCCGAAATACCATGTGTGTCTGAGAGAGAGTGCCGGTCAGCGCGCGGGCGGTGGAAAGCGAGAGCGCTGCGGGCAGGCGAATAAGGAAGGTGTTTAAAAGGCATCTGGTGCGCGAGACTTTCAGACTGCAAGTGGAAAGCGTCTGCCACTCGCACGCTTGCTGATTAGTAGCTAGTTGTCGTGTGGAAGAAGTAAGATCACTACTTCCTTCTGCTGCTCCCTACTGCTGTTGCTGCTCTCTGCGACAACAATTGCTCTTTCCCTTTACTTCCAGATGCAGAGAAATGCCCTGCGCAGCACAGAAACCTGTCACACCATGAGTGGCATAGGGTGTTGCAAATTCGGGCTTACATCAGTGGCAGGGGTAAACTGCACAAACATGTGCTGTCCTGTCACACGTTCTCCTCGCTAGACACAGTGCAGAAGCTTTCCGCTTGCATTAAGAGCAAGAAAGGCAGAAGCCTCGATTCCGGAGTTCGGAGAGGGTAACCGCAAGAGGCGAGCCTCCTTCGGCAGAAGCTGCTTTCCGGAGTTCTTGGCAACCGGCCGAAATACCATGTGTGTCTGAGAGAGAGTGCCGGTCAGGGCGCGGGCGGTGGAAAGCGAGAGCGCTGCGGGCAGGCGAATTAGGAAGGTGTTTAAAAGGCATCTGGTGCGCGAGACTTTCAGACTGCAAGTGGAAAGCGTCTGCCACTCGCACGCTTGCTGATTAGTAGCTAGTTGTCGTGTGGAAGAAGTAAGATCACTACTTCCTTCTGCTGCTCCCTACTGCTGTTGCTGCTCTCTGCGACAACAATTGCTCTTTCCCTTTACTTCCAGATGCAGAGAAATGCCCTGCGCAGCACAGAAACCTGTCACACCATGAGTGACATAGGGTGTTGCAAATTCGGGCTTACATCAGTGGCAGGGGTATACTGCACAAACATGTGCTGTCCTGTCACACGTTCTCCTCGCTAGACACAGTGCAGAAGCTTTCCGCTTGCATTAAGAGCAAGAAAGGCAGAAGCCTCGATTCCGGAGTTCGGAGAGGGTAACCGCAAGAGGCGAGCCTCCTTCGGCAGAAGCTGCTTTCCGGAGTTCTTGGCAACTGGCCGAAATACCATGTGTGTCTGAGAGAGAGTGCCGGTCAGCGCGCGGGCGGTGGAAAGCGAGAGCGCTGCGGGCAGGCGAATAAGGAAGGTGTTTAAAAGGCATCTGGTGCGCGAGACTTTCAGACTGCAAGTGGAAAGCGTCTGCCACTCGCACGCTTGCTGATTAGTAGCTAGTTGTCGTGTGGAAGAAGTAAGATCACTACTTCCTTCTGCTGCTCCCTACTGCTGTTGCTGTTCTCTGCGACAACAATTGCTCTTTCCCTTTACTTCCAGATGCAGAGAAATGCCCTGCGCAGCACAGAAACCTGTCACACCATGAGTGGCATAGGGTGTTGCAAATTCGGGCTTACATCAGTGGCAGGGGTATACTGCACAAACATGTGCTGTCCTGTCACACGTTCTCCTCGCTAGACACAGTGCAGAAGCTTTCCGCTTGCATTTAGGGCAAGAAAGACAGAAGCCTCGATTCCGGAGTTCGGAGAGGGTAACCGCAAGAGGCGAGCCTCCTTCGGCAGAAGCTGCTTTCCGGAGTTCTTGGCAACCGGCCGAAATACCATGTGTGTCTGAGAGAGAGTGCCGGTCAGCGCGCGGGCGGAGGAAAGCGAGAGCGCTGCGGGCAGGCGAATAAGGAAGGTGTTTAAAAGGCATCTGGTGCGCGAGACTTTCAGACTGCAAGTGGAAAGCGTCTGCCACTCGCACGCTTGCTGATTAGTAGCTAGTTGTCGTGTGGAAGAAGTAAGATCACTACTTCCTTCTGCTGCTCCCTACTGCTGTTGCTGTTCTCTGCGACAACAATTGCTCTTTCCCTTTACTTCCAGATGCAGAGAAATGCCCTGCGCAGCACAGAAACCTGTCACACCATGAGTGGCATAGGGTGTTGCAAATTCGGGCTTACATCAGTGGCAGGGGTATACTGCACAAACATGTGCTGTCCTGTCACACGTTCTCCTCGCTAGACACAGTGCAGAAGCTTTCCGCTTGCATTAAGAGCAAGAAAGGCAGAAGCCTCGATTCCGGAGTTCGGAGAGGGTAACCGCAAGAGGCGAGCCTCCTTCGGCAGAAGCTGCTTTCCGGAGTTCTTGGCAACCGGCCGAAATACCATGTGTGTCTGAGAGAGAGTGCCGGTCAGCGCGAGGGCGGTGGAAAGCGAGAGCGCTGCGGGCAGGCGAATTAGGAAGGTGTTTAAAAGGCATCTGGTGCGCGAGACTTTCAGACTGCAAGTGGAAAGCGTCTGTCACTCGCACGCTTGCTGATTAGTAGCTAGTTGTCGTGTGGAAGAAGTAAGATCACTACTTCCTTCTGCTGCTCCCTACTGCTGTTGCTGTTCTCTGCGACAACAATTGCTCTTTCCCTTTACTTCCAGATGCAGAGAAATGCCCTGCGCAGCACAGAAACCTGTCACACCATGAGTGGCATAGGGTGTTGCAAATTCGGGCTTACATCAGTGGCAGGGGTATACTGCACAAACATGTGCTGTCCTGTCACACGTTCTCCTCGCTAGACACAGTGCAGAAGCTTTCCGCTTGCATTAAGAGCAAGAAAGGCAGAAGCCTCGATTCCGGAGTTCGGAGAGGGTAACCGCAAGAGGCGAGCCTCCTTCGGCAGAAGCTGCTTTCCGGAGTTCTTGGCAACCGGCCGAAATACCATGTGTGTCTGAGAGAGAGTGCCGGTCAGCGCGCGGGCGGTGGAAAGCGAGAGCGCTGCGGGCAGGCGAATAAGGAAGGTGTTTAAAAGGCATCTGGTGCGCGAGACTTTCAGACTGCAAGTGGAAAGCGTCTGCCACTCACACGCTTGCTGATTAGTAGCTGGTTGTCGTGTGGAAGAAGTAAGATCACTACTTCCTTCTGCTGCTCCCTACTGCTGTTGCTGCTCTCTGCGACAACAATTGCTCTTTCCCTTTACTTCCAGATGCAGAGAAATGCCCTGCGCAGCACAGAAACCTGTCACACCATGAGTGGCATAGGGTGTTGCAAATTCGGGCTTACATCAGTGGCAGGGGTATACTGCACAAACATGTACTGTCCTGTCACACGTTCTCCTCGCTAGACACAGTGCAGAAGCTTTCCGCTTGCATTAAGAGCAAGAAAGGCAGAAGCCTCGATTCCGGAGTTCGGAGAGGGTAACCGCAAGAAGCGAGCCTCCTTCGGCAGAAGCTGCTTTCCGGAGTTCTTGGCAACCGGCCGAAATACCATGTGTGTCTGAGAGAGAGTGCCGGTCAGCGCGCGGGCGGTGGAAAGTGAGAGCGCTGCGGGCAGGCGAATAAGGAAGGTGTTTAAAAGGCATCTGGTGCGCGAGACTTTCAGACTGCAAGTGGAAAGCGTCTGCCACTCGCACGCTTGCTGATTAGTAGCTAGTTGTCGTGTGGAAGAAGTAAGATCACTAATTCCTTCTGCTGCTCCCTACTGCGGTTGCTGTTCTCTGCGACAACAACTGCTCTTTCCCTTTACTTCCAGATGCAGAGAAATGCCCTGCGCAGCACAGAAACCTGTCACACCATGAGTGGCATAGGGTGTCGCAAATTCGGGCTTACATCAGTGGCAGGGGTATACTGCACAAACATGTGCTGTCCTGTCACACGTTCTCCTCGCTAGACACAGTGCAGAAGCTTTCCGCTTGCATTAAGAGCAAGAAAGGCAGAAGCCTCGATTCTGGAGTTCGGAGAGGGTAACCGCAAGAGGCGAGCCTCCTTCGGCAGAAGCTGCTTTCCGGAGTTCTTGGCAACCGGCCGAAATACCATGTGTGTCTGAGAGAGAGTGCCGGTCAGCGCGCGGGCGGTGGAAAGCGAGAGCGCTGCGGGCAGGCGAATAAGGAAGGTGTTTAAAAGGCATCTGGTGCGCGAGACTTTCAGACTGCAAGTGGAAAGCGTCTGCCACTCGCACGCTTGCTGATTAGTAGCTAGTTGTCGTGTGGAAGAAGTAAGACCACTACTTCCTTCTGCTGCTCCCTACTGCTGTTGCTGCTCTCTGCGACAACAATTGCTCTTTCCCTTTACTTCCAGATGCAAAGAAATGCCCTGCGCAGCACAGAAACCTGTCACACCATGAGTGGCACAGGGTGTTGCAAATTCGGGCTTACATCAGTGGCAGGGGTATACTGCACAAACATGTGCTGTCCTGTCACACGTTCTCCTCGCTAGACACAGTGCAGAAGCTTTCCGCTTGCATTAAGAGCAAGAAAGGCAGAAGCCTCGATTCCGGAGTTAGGAGAGGGTAACCGCAAGAGGCGAGCCTCCTTCGGCAGAAGCTGCTTTCCGGGGTTCTTGGCAACCGGCTGAAATACCATGTGTGTCTGAGAGAGAGTGCCGGTCAGCACGCGGGGGGTGGAAAGCGAGAGCGCTGCGGGCAGGCGAATAAGGAAGGTGTTTAAAAGGCATCTGGTGCGCGAGACTTTCAGACTGCAAGTGGAAAGCGTCTGCCACTCGCACGCTTGCTGATTAGTAGCTAGTTGTCGTGTGGAAGAAGTAAGATCACTACATCCTTCTGCTGCTCCCTACTGCTGTTGCTGTTCTCTGCGACAACAATTGCTCTTTCCCTTTACTTCCAGATGCAGAGAAATGCCCTGCGCAGCACAGAAACCTGTCACACCATGAGTGGCATAGGGTGTTGCAAATTCGGGCTTACATCAGTGGCAGGGGTATACTGCACAAACATGTGCTGTCCTGTCACACGTTCTCCTCGCTAGACACAGTGCAGAAGCTTTCCGCTTGCATTAAGAGCAAGAAAGGCAGAAGCCTCGATTCCGGAGTTCGGAGAGGGTAACCGCAAGAGGCGAGCCTCCTTCGGCAGAAGCTGCTTTCCGGAGTTCTTGGCAACCGGCCGAAATACCATGTGTGTCTGAGAGAGAGTGCCGGTCAGCGCGCGGGCGGTGGAAAGCGAGAGCGCTGCGGGCAGGCGAATAAGGAAGGTGTTTAAAAGGCATCTGGTGCGCGAGACTTTCAGACTGCAAGTGGAAAGCGTCTGCCACTCGCACGCTTGCTGATTAGTAGCTAGTTGTCGTGTGGAAGAAGTAAGATCACTACTTCCTTCTGCTGCTCCCTACTGCTGTTGCTGTTCTCTGCGACAACAATTGCTCTTTCCCTTTACTTCCAGATGCAGAGAAATGCCCTGCGCAGCACAGAAACCTGTCACACCATGAGTGGCATAGGGTGTTGCAAATTCGGGCTTACATCAGTGGCAGGGGTATACTGCACAAACATGTGCTGTCCTGTCACACGTTCTCCTCGCTAGACACAGTGCAGAAGCTTTCCGCTTGCATTAAGGGCAAGAAAGACAGAAGCCTCGATTCCGGAGTTCGGAGAGGGTAACCGCAAGAGGCGAGCCTCCTTCGGCAGAAGCTGCTTTCCGGAGTTCTTGGCAACCGGCCGAAATACCATGTGTGTCTGAGAGAGAGTGCCGGTCAGCGCGCGGGCGGAGGAAAGCGAGAGCGCTGCGGGCAGGCGAATAAGGAAGGTGTTTAAAAGGCATCTGGTGCGCGAGACTTTCAGACTGCAAGTGGAAAGCGTCTGCCACTCGCACGCTTGCTGATTAGTAGCTAGTTGTCGTGTGGAAAAAGTAAGATCACTACTTCCTTCTGCTGCTCCCTACTGCTGTTGCTGTTCTCTGCGACAACAATTGCTCTTTCCCTTTACTTCCAGATGCAGAGAAATGCCCTGCGCAGCACAGAAACCTGTCACACCATGAGTGGCATAGGGTGTTGCAAATTCGGGCTTACATCAGTGGCAGGGGTATACTGCACAAACATGTGCTGTCCTGTCACACGTTCTCCTCGCTAGACACAGTGCAGAAGCTTTCCGCTTGCATTAAGAGCAAGAAAGGCAGAAGCCTCGATTCCGGAGTTCGGAGAGGGTAACCGCAAGAGGCGAGCCTCCTTCGGCAGAAGCTGCTTTCCGGAGTTCTTGGCAACCGGCCGAAATACCATGTGTGTCTGAGAGAGAGTGCCGGTCAGCGCGCGGGCGGTGGAAAGCGAGAGCGCTGCGGGCAGGCGAATAAGGAAGGTGTTTAAAAGGCATCTGGTGCGCGAGACTTTCAGACTGCAAGTGGAAAGCGTCTGCCACTCGCACGCTTGCTGATTAGTAGCTAGTTGTCGTGTGGAAGAAGTAAGATCACTACTTCCTTCTGCTGCTCCCTACTGCTGTTGCTGCTCTCTGCGACAACAATTGCTCTTTCCCTTTACTTCCAGATGCAGAGAAATGCCCTGCGCAGCACAGAAACCTGTCACACCATGAGTGGCATAGGGTGTTGCAAATTCGGGCTTACATCAGTGGCAGGGGTATACTGCACAAACATGTGCTGTCCTGTCACACGTTCTCCTCGCTAGACACAGTGCAGAAGCTTTCCGCTTGCATTAAGAGCAAGAAAGGCAGAAGCCTCGATTCCGGAGTTCGGAGAGGGTAACCGCAAGAGGCGAGCCTCCTTCGGCAGAAGCTGCTTTCCGGAGTTCTTGGCAACCGGCCGAAATACCATGTGTGTCTGAGAGAGAGTGCCGGTCAGCGCGCGGGCGGTGGAAAGCGAGAGCGCTGCGGGCAGGCGAATAAGGAAGGTGTTTAAAAGGCATCTGGTGCGCGAGACTTTCAGACTGCAAGTGGAAAGCGTCTGCCACTCGCACGCTTGCTGATTAGTAGCTAGTTGTCGTGTGGAAGAAGTAAGACCACTACTTCCTTCTGCTGCTCCCTACTGCTGTTGCTGCTCTCTGCGACAACAATTGCTCTTTCCCTTTACTTCCAGATGCAGAGAAATGCCCTGCGCAGCACAGAAACCTGTCACACCATGAGTGGCACAGGGTGTTGCAAATTCGGGCTTACATCAGTGGCAGGGGTATACTGCACAAACATGTGCTGTCCTGTCACACGTTCTCCTCGCTAGACACAGTGCAGAAGCTTTCCGCTTGCATTAAGAGCAAGAAAGGCAGAAGCCTCGATTCCGGAGTTCGGAGAGGGTAACCGCAAGAGGCGAGCCTCCTTCGGCAGAAGCTGCTTTCCGGGGTTCTTGGCAACCGGCTGAAATACCATGTGTGTCTGAGAGAGAGTGCCGGTCAGCGCGCGGGCGGTGGAAAGCGAGAGCGCTGCGGGCAGGCGAATAAGGAAGGTGTTTAAAAGGCATCTGGTGCGCGAGACTTTCAGACTGCAAGTGGAAAGCGTCTGCCACTCGCACGCTTGCTGATTAGTAGCTAGTTGTCGTGTGGAAGAAGTAAGATCACTACTTCCTTCTGCTGCTCCCTACTGCTGTTGCTGTTCTCTGCGACAACAATTGCTCTTTCCCTTTACTTCCAGATGCAGAGAAATGCCCTGCGCAGCACAGAAACCTGTCACACCATGAGTGGCATAGGGTGTTGCAAATTCGGGCTTACATCAGTGGCAGGGGTATACTGCACAAACATGTGCTGTCCTGTCACACGTTCTCCTCGCTAGACACAGTGCAGAAGCTTTCCGCTTGCATTAAGAGCAAGAAAGGCAGAAGCCTCGATTCCGGAGTTCGGAGAGGGTAACCGCAAGAGGCGAGCCTCCTTCGGCAGAAGCTGCTTTCCGGAGTTCTTGGCAACCGGCCGAAATACCATGTGTGTCTGAGAGAGAGTGCCGGTCAGCGCGCGGGCGGTGGAAAGCGAGAGCGCTGCGGGCAGGCGAATAAGGAAGGTGTTTAAAAGGCATCTGGTGCGCGAGACTTTCAGACTGCCAGTGGAAAGCGTCTGCCACTCGCATGCTTGCTGATTAGTAGCTAGTTGTCGTGTGGAAGAAGTAAGATCACTACTTCCTTCTGCTGCTCCCTACTGCTGTTGCTGCTCTCTGCGACAACAATTGCTCTTTCCCTTTACTTCCAGATGCAGAGAAATGCCCTGCGCAGCACAGAAACCTGTCACACCATGAGTGGCATAGGGTGTTGCAAATTCGGGCTTACATCAGTGGCAGGGGTAAACTGCACAAACATGTGCTGTCCTGTCACACGTTCTCCTCGCTAGACACAGTGCAGAAGCTTTCCGCTTGCATTAAGAGCAAGAAAGGCAGAAGCCTCGATTCCGGAGTTCGGAGAGGGTAACCGCAAGAGGCGAGCCTCCTTCGGCAGAAGCTGCTTTCCGGAGTTCTTGGCAACCGGCCGAAATACCATGTGTGTCTGAGAGAGAGTGCCGGTCAGGGCGCGGGCGGTGGAAAGCGAGAGCGCTGCGGGCAGGCGAATTAGGAAGGTGTTTAAAAGGCATCTGGTGCGCGAGACTTTCAGACTGCAAGTGGAAAGCGTCTGCCACTCGCACGCTTGCTGATTAGTAGCTAGTTGTCGTGTGGAAGAAGTAAGATCACTACTTCCTTCTGCTGCTCCCTACTGCTGTTGCTGCTCTCTGCGACAACAATTGCTCTTTCCCTTTACTTCCAGATGCAGAGAAATGCCCTGCGCAGCACAGAAACCTGTCACACCATGAGTGACATAGGGTGTTGCAAATTCGGGCTTACATCAGTGGCAGGGGTATACTGCACAAACATGTGCTGTCCTGTCACACGTTCTCCTCGCTAGACACAGTGCAGAAGCTTTCCGCTTGCATTAAGAGCAAGAAAGGCAGAAGCCTCGATTCCGGAGTTCGGAGAGGGTAACCGCAAGAGGCGAGCCTCCTTCGGCAGAAGCTGCTTTCCGGAGTTCTTGGCAACTGGCCGAAATACCATGTGTGTCTGAGAGAGAGTGCCGGTCAGCGCGCGGGCGGTGGAAAGCGAGAGCGCTGCGGGCAGGCGAATAAGGAAGGTGTTTAAAAGGCATCTGGTGCGCGAGACTTTCAGACTGCAAGTGGAAAGCGTCTGCCACTCGCACGCTTGCTGATTAGTAGCTAGTTGTCGTGTGGAAGAAGTAAGATCACTACTTCCTTCTGCTGCTCCCTACTGCTGTTGCTGTTCTCTGCGACAACAATTGCTCTTTCCCTTTACTTCCAGATGCAGAGAAATGCCCTGCGCAGCACAGAAACCTGTCACACCATGAGTGGCATAGGGTGTTGCAAATTCGGGCTTACATCAGTGGCAGGGGTATACTGCACAAACATGTGCTGTCCTGTCACACGTTCTCCTCGCTAGACGCAGTGCAGAAGCTTTCCGCTTGCATTTAGGGCAAGAAAGACAGAAGCCTCGATTCCGGAGTTCGGAGAGGGTAACCGCAAGAGGCGAGCCTCCTTCGGCAGAAGCTGCTTTCC
Source organism: Cyanistes caeruleus (assembly GCF_971803275.1). Taxonomy (NCBI): domain Eukaryota; kingdom Metazoa; phylum Chordata; class Aves; order Passeriformes; family Paridae; genus Cyanistes; species Cyanistes caeruleus. The sequence continues at coordinate 64,141 of NW_028255949.1, forward strand.
GGAGTTCTTGGCAACCGGCCGAAATACCATGTGTGTCTGAGAGAGAGTGCCGGTCAGCGCGCGGGCGGAGGAAAGCGAGAGCGCTGCGGGCAGGCGAATAAGGAAGGTGTTTAAAAGGCATCTGGTGCGCGAGACTTTCAGACTGCAAGTGGAAAGCGTCTGCCACTCGCACGCTTGCTGATTAGTAGCTAGTTGTCGTGTGGAAAAAGTAAGATCACTACTTCCTTCTGCTGCTCCCTACTGCTGTTGCTGTTCTCTGCGACAACAATTGCTCTTTCCCTTTACTTCCAGATGCAGAGAAATGCCCTGCGCAGCACAGAAACCTGTCACACCATGAGTGGCATAGGGTGTTGCAAATTCGGGCTTACATCAGTGGCAGGGGTATACTGCACAAACATGTGCTGTCCTGTCACACGTTCTCCTCGCTAGACACAGTGCAGAAGCTTTCCGCTTGCATTAAGAGCAAGAAAGGCAGAAGCCTCGATTCCGGAGTTCGGAGAGGGTAACCGCAAGAGGCGAGCCTCCTTCGGCAGAAGCTGCTTTCCGGAGTTCTTGGCAACCGGCCGAAATACCATGTGTGTCTGAGAGAGAGTGCCGGTCAGCGCGAGGGCGGTGGAAAGCGAGAGCGCTGCGGGCAGGCGAATTAGGAAGGTGTTTAAAAGGCATCTGGTGCGCGAGACTTTCAGACTGCAAGTGGAAAGCGTCTGTCACTCGCACGCTTGCTGATTAGTAGCTAGTTGTCGTGTGGAAGAAGTAAGATCACTACTTCCTTCTGCTGCTCCCTACTGCTGTTGCTGTTCTCTGCGACAACAATTGCTCTTTCCCTTTACTTCCAGATGCAGAGAAATGCCCTGCGCAGCACAGAAACCTGTCACACCATGAGTGGCATAGGGTGTTGCAAATTCGGGCTTACATCAGTGGCAGGGGTATACTGCACAAACATGTGCTGTCCTGTCACACGTTCTCCTCGCTAGACGCAGTGCAGAAGCTTTCCGCTTGCATTAAGAGCAAGAAAGGCAGAAGCCTCGATTCCGGAGTTCGGAGAGGGTAACCGCAAGAGGCGAGCCTCCTTCGGCAGAAGCTGCTTTCCGGAGTTCTTGGCAACCGGCCGAAATACCATGTGTGTCTGAGAGAGAGTGCCGGTCAGCGCGCGGGCGGTGGAAAGCGAGAGCGCTGCGGGCAGGCGAATAAGGAAGGTGTTTAAAAGGCATCTGGTGCGCGAGACTTTCAGACTGCAAGTGGAAAGCGTCTGCCACTCACACGCTTGCTGATTAGTAGCTGGTTGTCGTGTGGAAGAAGTAAGATCACTACTTCCTTCTGCTGCTCCCTACTGCTGTTGCTGCTCTCTGCGACAACAATTGCTCTTTCCCTTTACTTCCAGATGCAGAGAAATGCACTGCGCAGCACAGAAACCTGTCACACCATGAGTGGCATAGGGTGTTGCAAATTCGGGCTTACATCAGTGGCAGGGGTATACTGCACAAACATGTGCTGTCCTGTCACACGTTCTCCTCGCTAGACACAGTGCAGAAGCTTTCCGCTTGCATTAAGAGCAAGAAAGGCAGAAGCCTCGATTCCGGAGTTCGGAGAGGGTAACCGCAAGAGGCGAGCCTCCTTCGGCAGAAGCTGCTTTCCGGAGTTCTTGGCAACCGGCCGAAATACCATGTGTGTCTGAGAGAGAGTGCCGGTCAGCGCGCGGGCGGTGGAAAGTGAGAGCGCTGCGGGCAGGCGAATAAGGAAGGTGTTTAAAAGGCATCTGGTGCGCGAGACTTTCAGACTGCAAGTGGAAAGCGTCTGCCACTCGCACGCTTGCTGATTAGTAGCTAGTTGTCGTGTGGAAGAAGTAAGATCACTAATTCCTTCTGCTGCTCCCTACTGCGGTTGCTGTTCTCTGCGACAACAACTGCTCTTTCCCTTTACTTCCAGATGCAGAGAAATGCCCTGCGCAGCACAGAAACCTGTCACACCATGAGTGGCATAGGGTGTCGCAAATTCGGGCTTACATCAGTGGCAGGGGTATACTGCACAAACATGTGCTGTCCTGTCACACGTTCTCCTCGCTAGACACAGTGCAGAAGCTTTCCGCTTGCATTAAGAGCAAGAAAGGCAGAAGCCTCGATTCCGGAGTTCGGAGAGGGTAACCGCAAGAGGCGAGCCTCCTTCGGCAGAAGCTGCTTTCCGGAGTTCTTGGCAACCGGCCGAAATACCATGTGTGTCTGAGAGAGAGTGCCGGTCAGCGCGCGGGCGGTGGAAAGCGAGAGCGCTGCGGGCAGGCGAATAAGGAAGGTGTTTAAAAGGCATCTGGTGCGCGAGACTTTCAGACTGCAAGTGGAAAGCGTCTGCCACTCGCACGCTTGCTGATTAGTAGCTAGTTGTCGTGTGGAAGAAGTAAGACCACTACTTCCTTCTGCTGCTCCCTACTGCTGTTGCTGCTCTCTGCGACAACAATTGCTCTTTCCCTTTACTTCCAGATGCAAAGAAATGCCCTGCGCAGCACAGAAACCTGTCACACCATGAGTGGCACAGGGTGTTGCAAATTCGGGCTTACATCAGTGGCAGGGGTATACTGCACAAACATGTGCTGTCCTGTCACACGTTCTCCTCGCTAGACACAGTGCAGAAGCTTTCCGCTTGCATTTAGGGCAAGAAAGACAGAAGCCTCGATTCCGGAGTTCGGAGAGGGTAACCGCAAGAGGCGAGCCTCCTTCGGCAGAAGCTGCTTTCCGGAGTTCTTGGCAACCGGCCGAAATACCATGTGTGTCTGAGAGAGAGTGCCGGTCAGCGCGCGGGCGGAGGAAAGCGAGAGCGCTGCGGGCAGGCGAATAAGGAAGGTGTTTAAAAGGCATCTGGTGCGCGAGACTTTCAGACTGCAAGTGGAAAGCGTCTGCCACTCGCACGCTTGCTGATTAGTAGCTAGTTGTCGTGTGGAAGAAGTAAGATCACTACTTCCTTCTGCTGCTCCCTACTGCTGTTGCTGTTCTCTGCGACAACAATTGCTCTTTCCCTTTACTTCCAGATGCAGAGAAATGCCCTGCGCAGCACAGAAACCTGTCACACCATGAGTGGCATAGGGTGTTGCAAATTCGGGCTTACATCAGTGGCAGGGGTATACTGCACAAACATGTGCTGTCCTGTCACACGTTCTCCTCGCTAGACACAGTGCAGAAGCTTTCCGCTTGCATTAAGAGCAAGAAAGGCAGAAGCCTCGATTCCGGAGTTCGGAGAGGGTAACCGCAAGAGGCGAGCCTCCTTCGGCAGAAGCTGCTTTCCGGAGTTCTTGGCAACCGGCCGAAATACCATGTGTGTCTGAGAGAGAGTGCCGGTCAGCGCGCGGGCGGAGGAAAGCGAGAGCGCTGCGGGCAGGCGAATAAGGAAGGTGTTTAAAAGGCATCTGGTGCGCGAGACTTTCAGACTGCAAGTGGAAAGCGTCTGCCACTCGCACGCTTGCTGATTAGTAGCTAGTTGTCGTGTGGAAGAAGTAAGATCACTACTTCCTTCTGCTGCTCCCTACTGCTGTTGCTGTTCTCTGCGACAACAATTGCTCTTTCCCTTTACTTCCAGATGCAGAGAAATGCCCTGCGCAGCACAGAAACCTGTCACACCATGAGTGGCATAGGGTGTTGCAAATTCGGGCTTACATCAGTGGCAGGGGTATACTGCACAAACATGTGCTGTCCTGTCACACGTTCTCCTCGCTAGACGCAGTGCAGAAGCTTTCCGCTTGCATTAAGAGCAAGAAAGGCAGAAGCCTCGATTCCGGAGTTCGGAGAGGGTAACCGCAAGAGGCGAGCCTCCTTCGGCAGAAGCTGCTTTCCGGAGTTCTTGGCAACCGGCCGAAATACCATGTGTGTCTGAGAGAGAGTGCCGGTCAGCGCGCGGGCGGTGGAAAGCGAGAGCGCTGCGGGCAGGCGAATAAGGAAGGTGTTTAAAAGGCATCTGGTGCGCGAGACTTTCAGACTGCAAGTGGAAAGCGTCTGCCACTCGCACGCTTGCTGATTAGTAGCTGGTTGTCGTGTGGAAGAAGTAAGATCACTACTTCCTTCTGCTGCTCCCTACTGCTGTTGCTGCTCTCTGCGACAACAATTGCTCTTTCCCTTTACTTCCAGATGCAGAGAAATGCCCTGCGCAGCACAGAAACCTGTCACACCATGAGTGGCATAGGGTGTTGCAAATTCGGGCTTACATCAGTGGCAGGGGTATACTGCACAAACATGTACTGTCCTGTCACACGTTCTCCTCGCTAGACACAGTGCAGAAGCTTTCCGCTTGCATTAAGAGCAAGAAAGGCAGAAGCCTCGATTCCGGAGTTCGGAGAGGGTAACCGCAAGAAGCGAGCCTCCTTCGGCAGAAGCTGCTTTCCGGAGTTCTTGGCAACCGGCCGAAATACCATGTGTGTCTGAGAGAGAGTGCCGGTCAGCGCGCGGGCGGTGGAAAGTGAGAGCGCTGCGGGCAGGCGAATAAGGAAGGTGTTTAAAAGGCATCTGGTGCGCGAGACTTTCAGACTGCAAGTGGAAAGCGTCTGCCACTCGCTCGCTTGCTGATTAGTAGCTAGTTGTCGTGTGGAAGAAGTAAGATCACTAATTCCTTCTGCTGCTCCCTACTGCGGTTGCTGTTCTCTGCGACAACAACTGCTCTTTCCCTTTACTTCCAGATGCAGAGAAATGCCCTGCGCAGCACAGAAACCTGTCACACCATGAGTGGCATAGGGTGTCGCAAATTCGGGCTTACATCAGTGGCAGGGGTATACTGCACAAACATGTGCTGTCCTGTCACACGTTCTCCTCGCTAGACACAGTGCAGAAGCTTTCCGCTTGCATTAAGAGCAAGAAAGGCAGAAGCCTCGATTCCGGAGTTCGGAGAGGGTAACCGCAAGAGGCGAGCCTCCTTCGGCAGAAGCTGCTTTCCGGAGTTCTTGGCAACCGGCCGAAATACCATGTGTGTCTGAGAGAGAGTGCCGGTCAGCGCGCGGGCGGTGGAAAGCGAGAGCGCTGCGGGCAGGCGAATAAGGAAGGTGTTTAAAAGGCATCTGGTGCGCGAGACTTTCAGACTGCAAGTGGAAAGCGTCTGCCACTCGCACGCTTGCTGATTAGTAGCTAGTTGTCGTGTGGAAGAAGTAAGACCACTACTTCCTTCTGCTGCTCCCTACTGCTGTTGCTGCTCTCTGCGACAACAATTGCTCTTTCCCTTTACTTCCAGATGCAAAGAAATGCCCTGCGCAGCACAGAAACCTGTCACACCATGAGTGGCACAGGGTGTTGCAAATTCGGGCTTACATCAGTGGCAGGGGTATACTGCACAAACATGTGCTGTCCTGTCACACGTTCTCCTCGCTAGACACAGTGCAGAAGCTTTCCGCTTGCATTAAGAGCAAGAAAGGCAGAAGCCTCGATTCCGGAGTTAGGAGAGGGTAACCGCAAGAGGCGAGCCTCCTTCGGCAGAAGCTGCTTTCCGGGGTTCTTGGCAACCGGCTGAAATACCATGTGTGTCTGAGAGAGAGTGCCGGTCAGCACGCGGGGGGTGGAAAGCGAGAGCGCTGCGGGCAGGCGAATAAGGAAGGTGTTTAAAAGGCATCTGGTGCGCGAGACTTTCAGACTGCAAGTGGAAAGCGTCTGCCACTCGCACGCTTGCTGATTAGTAGCTAGTTGTCGTGTGGAAGAAGTAAGATCACTACATCCTTCTGCTGCTCCCTACTGCTGTTGCTGTTCTCTGCGACAACAATTGCTCTTTCCCTTTACTTCCAGATGCAGAGAAATGCCCTGCGCAGCACAGAAACCTGTCACACCATGAGTGGCATAGGGTGTTGCAAATTCGGGCTTACATCAGTGGCAGGGGTATACTGCACAAACATGTGCTGTCCTGTCACACGTTCTCCTCGCTAGACACAGTGCAGAAGCTTTCCGCTTGCATTAAGAGCAAGAAAGGCAGAAGCCTCGATTCCGGAGTTCGGAGAGGGTAACCGCAAGAGGCGAGCCTCCTTCGGCAGAAGCTGCTTTCCGGAGTTCTTGGCAACCGGCCGAAATACCATGTGTGTCTGAGAGAGAGTGCCGGTCAGCGCGCGGGCGGTGGAAAGCGAGAGCGCTGCGGGCAGGCGAATAAGGAAGGTGTTTAAAAGGCATCTGGTGCGCGAGACTTTCAGACTGCAAGTGGAAAGCGTCTGCCACTCGCACGCTTGCTGATTAGTAGCTAGTTGTCGTGTGGAAGAAGTAAGATCACTACTTCCTTCTGCTGCTCCCTACTGCTGTTGCTGTTCTCTGCGACAACAATTGCTCTTTCCCTTTACTTCCAGATGCAGAGAAATGCCCTGCGCAGCACAGAAACCTGTCACACCATGAGTGGCATAGGGTGTTGCAAATTCGGGCTTACATCAGTGGCAGGGGTATACTGCACAAACATGTGCTGTCCTGTCACACGTTCTCCTCGCTAGACACAGTGCAGAAGCTTTCCGCTTGCATTAAGGGCAAGAAAGACAGAAGCCTCGATTCCGGAGTTCGGAGAGGGTAACCGCAAGAGGCGAGCCTCCTTCGGCAGAAGCTGCTTTCCGGAGTTCTTGGCAACCGGCCGAAATACCATGTGTGTCTGAGAGAGAGTGCCGGTCAGCGCGCGGGCGGAGGAAAGCGAGAGCGCTGCGGGCAGGCGAATAAGGAAGGTGTTTAAAAGGCATCTGGTGCGCGAGACTTTCAGACTGCAAGTGGAAAGCGTCTGCCACTCGCACGCTTGCTGATTAGTAGCTAGTTGTCGTGTGGAAAAAGTAAGATCACTACTTCCTTCTGCTGCTCCCTACTGCTGTTGCTGTTCTCTGCGACAACAATTGCTCTTTCCCTTTACTTCCAGATGCAGAGAAATGCCCTGCGCAGCACAGAAACCTGTCACACCATGAGTGGCATAGGGTGTTGCAAATTCGGGCTTACATCAGTGGCAGGGGTATACTGCACAAACATGTGCTGTCCTGTCACACGTTCTCCTCGCTAGACACAGTGCAGAAGCTTTCCGCTTGCATTAAGAGCAAGAAAGGCAGAAGCCTCGATTCCGGAGTTCGGAGAGGGTAACCGCAAGAGGCGAGCCTCCTTCGGCAGAAGCTGCTTTCCGGAGTTCTTGGCAACCGGCCGAAATACCATGTGTGTCTGAGAGAGAGTGCCGGTCAGCGCGCGGGCGGTGGAAAGCGAGAGCGCTGCGGGCAGGCGAATAAGGAAGGTGTTTAAAAGGCATCTGGTGCGCGAGACTTTCAGACTGCAAGTGGAAAGCGTCTGCCACTCGCACGCTTGCTGATTAGTAGCTAGTTGTCGTGTGGAAGAAGTAAGATCACTACTTCCTTCTGCTGCTCCCTACTGCTGTTGCTGCTCTCTGCGACAACAATTGCTCTTTCCCTTTACTTCCAGATGCAGAGAAATGCCCTGCGCAGCACAGAAACCTGTCACACCATGAGTGGCATAGGGTGTTGCAAATTCGGGCTTACATCAGTGGCAGGGGTATACTGCACAAACATGTGCTGTCCTGTCACACGTTCTCCTCGCTAGACACAGTGCAGAAGCTTTCCGCTTGCATTAAGAGCAAGAAAGGCAGAAGCCTCGATTCCGGAGTTCGGAGAGGGTAACCGCAAGAGGCGAGCCTCCTTCGGCAGAAGCTGCTTTCCGGAGTTCTTGGCAACCGGCCGAAATACCATGTGTGTCTGAGAGAGAGTGCCGGTCAGCGCGCGGGCGGTGGAAAGCGAGAGCGCTGCGGGCAGGCGAATAAGGAAGGTGTTTAAAAGGCATCTGGTGCGCGAGACTTTCAGACTGCAAGTGGAAAGCGTCTGCCACTCGCACGCTTGCTGATTAGTAGCTAGTTGTCGTGTGGAAGAAGTAAGATCACTACTTCCTTCTGCTGCTCCCTACTGCTGTTGCTGTTCTCTGCGACAACAATTGCTCTTTCCCTTTACTTCCAGATGCAGAGAAATGCACTGCGCAGCACAGAAACCTGTCACACCATGAGTGGCATAGGGTGTTGCAAATTCGGGCTTACATCAGTGGCAGGGGTATACTGCACAAACATGTGCTGTCCTGTCACACGTTCTCCTCGCTAGACACAGTGCAGAAGCTTTCCGCTTGCATTAAGAGCAAGAAAGGCAGAAGCCTCGATTCCGGAGTTCGGAGAGGGTAACCGCAAGAGGCGAGCCTCCTTCGGCAGAAGCTGCTTTCCGGAGTTCTTGGCAACCGGCCGAAATACCATGTGTGTCTGAGAGAGAGTGCCGGTCAGCGCGCGGGCGGTGGAAAGCGAGAGCGCTGCGGGCAGGCGAATAAGGAAGGTGTTTAAAAGGCATCTGGTGCGCGAGACTTTCAGACTGCAAGTGGAAAGCGTCTGCCACTCGCACGCTTGCTGATTAGTAGCTAGTTGTCGTGTGGAAGAAGTAAGACCACTACTTCCTTCTGCTGCTCCCTACTGCTGTTGCTGCTCTCTGCGACAACAATTGCTCTTTCCCTTTACTTCCAGATGCAGAGAAATGCCCTGCGCAGCACAGAAACCTGTCACACCATGAGTGGCACAGGGTGTTGCAAATTCGGGCTTACATCAGTGGCAGGGGTATACTGCACAAACATGTGCTGTCCTGTCACACGTTCTCCTCGCTAGACACAGTGCAGAAGCTTTCCGCTTGCATTAAGAGCAAGAAAGGCAGAAGCCTCGATTCCGGAGTTCGGAGAGGGTAACCGCAAGAGGCGAGCCTCCTTCGGCAGAAGCTGCTTTCCGGGGTTCTTGGCAACCGGCTGAAATACCATGTGTGTCTGAGAGAGAGTGCCGGTCAGCGCGCGGGCGGTGGAAAGCGAGAGCGCTGCGGGCAGGCGAATAAGGAAGGTGTTTAAAAGGCATCTGGTGCGCGAGACTTTCAGACTGCAAGTGGAAAGCGTCTGCCACTCGCACGCTTGCTGATTAGTAGCTAGTTGTCGTGTGGAAGAAGTAAGATCACTACTTCCTTCTGCTGCTCCCTACTGCTGTTGCTGTTCTCTGCGACAACAATTGCTCTTTCCCTTTACTTCCAGATGCAGAGAAATGCCCTGCGCAGCACAGAAACCTGTCACACCATGAGTGGCATAGGGTGTTGCAAATTCGGGCTTACATCAGTGGCAGGGGTATACTGCACAAACATGTGCTGTCCTGTCACACGTTCTCCTCGCTAGACACAGTGCAGAAGCTTTCCGCTTGCATTAAGAGCAAGAAAGGCAGAAGCCTCGATTCCGGAGTTCGGAGAGGGTAACCGCAAGAGGCGAGCCTCCTTCGGCAGAAGCTGCTTTCCGGAGTTCTTGGCAACCGGCCGAAATACCATGTGTGTCTGAGAGAGAGTGCCGGTCAGCGCGCGGGCGGTGGAAAGCGAGAGCGCTGCGGGCAGGCGAATAAGGAAGGTGTTTAAAAGGCATCTGGTGCGCGAGACTTTCAGACTGCAAGTGGAAAGCGTCTGCCACTCGCACGCTTGCTGATTAGTAGCTAGTTGTCGTGTGGAAGAAGTAAGATCACTACTTCCTTCTGCTGCTCCCTACTGCTGTTGCTGCTCTCTGCGACAACAATTGCTCTTTCCCTTTACTTCCAGATGCAGAGAAATGCCCTGCGCAGCACAGAAACCTGTCACACCATGAGTGGCATAGGGTGTTGCAAATTCGGGCTTACATCAGTGGCAGGGGTAAACTGCACAAACATGTGCTGTCCTGTCACACGTTCTCCTCGCTAGACACAGTGCAGAAGCTTTCCGCTTGCATTAAGAGCAAGAAAGGCAGAAGCCTCGATTCCGGAGTTCGGAGAGGGTAACCGCAAGAGGCGAGCCTCCTTCGGCAGAAGCTGCTTTCCGGAGTTCTTGGCAACCGGCCGAAATACCATGTGTGTCTGAGAGAGAGTGCCGGTCAGGGCGCGGGCGGTGGAAAGCGAGAGCGCTGCGGGCAGGCGAATTAGGAAGGTGTTTAAAAGGCATCTGGTGCGCGAGACTTTCAGACTGCAAGTGGAAAGCGTCTGCCACTCGCACGCTTGCTGATTAGTAGCTAGTTGTCGTGTGGAAGAAGTAAGATCACTACTTCCTTCTGCTGCTCCCTACTGCTGTTGCTGCTCTCTGCGACAACAATTGCTCTTTCCCTTTACTTCCAGATGCAGAGAAATGCCCTGCGCAGCACAGAAACCTGTCACACCATGAGTGACATAGGGTGTTGCAAATTCGGGCTTACATCAGTGGCAGGGGTATACTGCACAAACATGTGCTGTCCTGTCACACGTTCTCCTCGCTAGACACAGTGCAGAAGCTTTCCGCTTGCATTAAGAGCAAGAAAGGCAGAAGCCTCGATTCCGGAGTTCGGAGAGGGTAACCGCAAGAGGCGAGCCTCCTTCGGCAGAAGCTGCTTTCCGGAGTTCTTGGCAACTGGCCGAAATACCATGTGTGTCTGAGAGAGAGTGCCGGTCAGCGCGCGGGCGGTGGAAAGCGAGAGCGCTGCGGGCAGGCGAATAAGGAAGGTGTTTAAAAGGCATCTGGTGCGCGAGACTTTCAGACTGCAAGTGGAAAGCGTCTGCCACTCGCACGCTTGCTGATTAGTAGCTAGTTGTCGTGTGGAAGAAGTAAGATCACTACTTCCTTCTGCTGCTCCCTACTGCTGTTGCTGTTCTCTGCGACAACAATTGCTCTTTCCCTTTACTTCCAGATGCAGAGAAATGCCCTGCGCAGCACAGAAACCTGTCACACCATGAGTGGCATAGGGTGTTGCAAATTCGGGCTTACATCAGTGGCAGGGGTATACTGCACAAACATGTGCTGTCCTGTCACACGTTCTCCTCGCTAGACACAGTGCAGAAGCTTTCCGCTTGCATTTAGGGCAAGAAAGACAGAAGCCTCGATTCCGGAGTTCGGAGAGGGTAACCGCAAGAGGCGAGCCTCCTTCGGCAGAAGCTGCTTTCCGGAGTTCTTGGCAACCGGCCGAAATACCATGTGTGTCTGAGAGAGAGTGCCGGTCAGCGCGCGGGCGGAGGAAAGCGAGAGCGCTGCGGGCAGGCGAATAAGGAAGGTGTTTAAAAGGCATCTGGTGCGCGAGACTTTCAGACTGCAAGTGGAAAGCGTCTGCCACTCGCACGCTTGCTGATTAGTAGCTAGTTGTCGTGTGGAAAAAGTAAGATCACTACTTCCTTCTGCTGCTCCCTACTGCTGTTGCTGTTCTCTGCGACAACAATTGCTCTTTCCCTTTACTTCCAGATGCAGAGAAATGCCCTGCGCAGCACAGAAACCTGTCACACCATGAGTGGCATAGGGTGTTGCAAATTCGGGCTTACATCAGTGGCAGGGGTATACTGCACAAACATGTGCTGTCCTGTCACACGTTCTCCTCGCTAGACACAGTGCAGAAGCTTTCCGCTTGCATTAAGAGCAAGAAAGGCAGAAGCCTCGATTCCGGAGTTCGGAGAGGGTAACCGCAAGAGGCGAGCCTCCTTCGGCAGAAGCTGCTTTCCGGAGTTCTTGGCAACCGGCCGAAATACCATGTGTGTCTGAGAGAGAGTGCCGGTCAGCGCGAGGGCGGTGGAAAGCGAGAGCGCTGCGGGCAGGCGAATTAGGAAGGTGTTTAAAAGGCATCTGGTGCGCGAGACTTTCAGACTGCAAGTGGAAAGCGTCTGTCACTCGCACGCTTGCTGATTAGTAGCTAGTTGTCGTGTGGAAGAAGTAAGATCACTACTTCCTTCTGCTGCTCCCTACTGCTGTTGCTGTTCTCTGCGACAACAATTGCTCTTTCCCTTTACTTCCAGATGCAGAGAAATGCCCTGCGCAGCACAGAAACCTGTCACACCATGAGTGGCATAGGGTGTTGCAAATTCGGGCTTACATCAGTGGCAGGGGTATACTGCACAAACATGTGCTGTCCTGTCACACGTTCTCCTCGCTAGACGCAGTGCAGAAGCTTTCCGCTTGCATTAAGAGCAAGAAAGGCAGAAGCCTCGATTCCGGAGTTCGGAGAGGGTAACCGCAAGAGGCGAGCCTCCTTCGGCAGAAGCTGCTTTCCGGAGTTCTTGGCAACCGGCCGAAATACCATGTGTGTCTGAGAGAGAGTGCCGGTCAGCGCGCGGGCGGTGGAAAGCGAGAGCGCTGCGGGCAGGCGAATAAGGAAGGTGTTTAAAAGGCATCTGGTGCGCGAGACTTTCAGACTGCAAGTGGAAAGCGTCTGCCACTCACACGCTTGCTGATTAGTAGCTAGTTGTCGTGTGGAAGAAGTAAGATCACTACTTCCTTCTGCTGCTCCCTACTGCTGTTGCTGCTCTCTGCGACAACAATTGCTCTTTCCCTTTACTTCCAGATGCAGAGAAATGCCCTGCGCAGCACAGAAACCTGTCACACCATGAGTGGCATAGGGTGTTGCAAATTCGGGCTTACATCAGTGGCAGGGGTATACTGCACAAACATGTACTGTCCTGTCACACGTTCTCCTCGCTAGACACAGTGCAGAAGCTTTCCGCTTGCATTAAGAGCAAGAAAGGCAGAAGCCTCGATTCCGGAGTTCGGAGAGGGTAACCGCAAGAAGCGAGCCTCCTTCGGCAGAAGCTGCTTTCCGGAGTTCTTGGCAACCGGCCGAAATACCATGTGTGTCTGAGAGAGAGTGCCGGTCAGCGCGCGGGCGGTGGAAAGTGAGAGCGCTGCGGGCAGGCGAATAAGGAAGGTGTTTAAAAGGCATCTGGTGCGCGAGACTTTCAGACTGCAAGTGGAAAGCGTCTGCCACTCGCACGCTTGCTGATTAGTAGCTAGTTGTCGTGTGGAAGAAGTAAGATCACTAATTCCTTCTGCTGCTCCCTACTGCGGTTGCTGTTCTCTGCGACAACAACTGCTCTTTCCCTTTACTTCCAGATGCAGAGAAATGCCCTGCGCAGCACAGAAACCTGTCACACCATGAGTGGCATAGGGTGTCGCAAATTCGGGCTTACATCAGTGGCAGGGGTATACTGCACAAACATGTGCTGTCCTGTCACACGTTCTCCTCGCTAGACACAGTGCAGAAGCTTTCCGCTTGCATTAAGAGCAAGAAAGGCAGAAGCCTCGATTCCGGAGTTCGGAGAGGGTAACCGCAAGAGGCGAGCCTCCTTCGGCAGAAGCTGCTTTCCGGAGTTCTTGGCAACCGGCCGAAATACCATGTGTGTCTGAGAGAGAGTGCCGGTCAGCGCGCGGGCGGTGGAAAGCGAGAGCGCTGCGGGCAGGCGAATAAGGAAGGTGTTTAAAAGGCATCTGGTGCGCGAGACTTTCAGACTGCAAGTGGAAAGCGTCTGCCACTCGCACGCTTGCTGATTAGTAGCTAGTTGTCGTGTGGAAGAAGTAAGACCACTACTTCCTTCTGCTGCTCCCTACTGCTGTTGCTGCTCTCTGCGACAACAATTGCTCTTTCCCTTTACTTCCAGATGCAAAGAAATGCCCTGCGCAGCACAGAAACCTGTCACACCATGAGTGGCACAGGGTGTTGCAAATTCGGGCTTACATCAGTGGCAGGGGTATACTGCACAAACATGTGCTGTCCTGTCACACGTTCTCCTCGCTAGACACAGTGCAGAAGCTTTCCGCTTGCATTAAGAGCAAGAAAGGCAGAAGCCTCGATTCCGGAGTTAGGAGAGGGTAACCGCAAGAGGCGAGCCTCCTTCGGCAGAAGCTGCTTTCCGGGGTTCTTGGCAACCGGCTGAAATACCATGTGTGTCTGAGAGAGAGTGCCGGTCAGCACGCGGGGGGTGGAAAGCGAGAGCCCGGCAGGCAGGCGAATAAGGAAGGTGTTTAAAAGGCATCTGGTGCGCGAGACTTTCAGACTGCAAGTGGAAAGCGTCTGCCACTCGCACGCTTGCTGATTAGTAGCTAGTTGTCGTGTGGAAGAAGTAAGATCACTACATCCTTCTGCTGCTCCCTACTGCTGTTGCTGTTCTCTGCGACAACAATTGCTCTTTCCCTTTACTTCCAGATGCAGAGAAATGCCCTGCGCAGCACAGAAACCTGTCACACCATGAGTGGCATAGGGTGTTGCAAATTCGGGCTTACATCAGTGGCAGGGGTATACTGCACAAACATGTGCTGTCCTGTCACACGTTCTCCTCGCTAGACACAGTGCAGAAGCTTTCCGCTTGCATTAAGAGCAAGAAAGGCAGAAGCCTCGATTCCGGAGTTCGGAGAGGGTAACCGCAAGAGGCGAGCCTCCTTCGGCAGAAGCTGCTTTCCGGAGTTCTTGGCAACCGGCCGAAATACCATGTGTGTCTGAGAGAGAGTGCCGGTCAGCGCGCGGGCGGTGGAAAGCGAGAGCGCTGCGGGCAGGCGAATAAGGAAGGTGTTTAAAAGGCATCTGGTGCGCGAGACTTTCAGACTGCAAGTGGAAAGCGTCTGCCACTCGCACGCTTGCTGATTAGTAGCTAGTTGTCGTGTGGAAGAAGTAAGATCACTACTTCCTTCTGCTGCTCCCTACTGCTGTTGCTGTTCTCTGCGACAACAATTGCTCTTTCCCTTTACTTCCAGATGCAGAGAAATGCCCTGCGCAGCACAGAAACCTGTCACACCATGAGTGGCATAGGGTGTTGCAAATTCGGGCTTACATCAGTGGCAGGGGTATACTGCACAAACATGTGCTGTCCTGTCACACGTTCTCCTCGCTAGACACAGTGCAGAAGCTTTCCGCTTGCATTAAGGGCAAGAAAGACAGAAGCCTCGATTCCGGAGTTCGGAGAGGGTAACCGCAAGAGGCGAGCCTCCTTCGGCAGAAGCTGCTTTCCGGAGTTCTTGGCAACCGGCCGAAATACCATGTGTGTCTGAGAGAGAGTGCCGGTCAGCGCGCGGGCGGAGGAAAGCGAGAGCGCTGCGGGCAGGCGAATAAGGAAGGTGTTTAAAAGGCATCTGGTGCGCGAGACTTTCAGACTGCAAGTGGAAAGCGTCTGCCACTCGCACGCTTGCTGATTAGTAGCTAGTTGTCGTGTGGAAAAAGTAAGATCACTACTTCCTTCTGCTGCTCCCTACTGCTGTTGCTGTTCTCTGCGACAACAATTGCTCTTTCCCTTTACTTCCAGATGCAGAGAAATGCCCTGCGCAGCACAGAAACCTGTCACACCATGAGTGGCATAGGGTGTTGCAAATTCGGGCTTACATCAGTGGCAGGGGTATACTGCACAAACATGTGCTGTCCTGTCACACGTTCTCCTCGCTAGACACAGTGCAGAAGCTTTCCGCTTGCATTAAGAGCAAGAAAGGCAGAAGCCTCGATTCCGGAGTTCGGAGAGGGTAACCGCAAGAGGCGAGCCTCCTTCGGCAGAAGCTGCTTTCCGGAGTTCTTGGCAACCGGCCGAAATACCATGTGTGTCTGAGAGAGAGTGCCGGTCAGCGCGCGGGCGGTGGAAAGCGAGAGCGCTGCGGGCAGGCGAATAAGGAAGGTGTTTAAAAGGCATCTGGTGCGCGAGACTTTCAGACTGCAAGTGGAAAGCGTCTGCCACTCGCACGCTTGCTGATTAGTAGCTAGTTGTCGTGTGGAAGAAGTAAGATCACTACTTCCTTCTGCTGCTCCCTACTGCTGTTGCTGCTCTCTGCGACAACAATTGCTCTTTCCCTTTACTTCCAGATGCAGAGAAATGCCCTGCGCAGCACAGAAACCTGTCACACCATGAGTGGCATAGGGTGTTGCAAATTCGGGCTTACATCAGTGGCAGGGGTATACTGCACAAACATGTGCTGTCCTGTCACACGTTCTCCTCGCTAGACACAGTGCAGAAGCTTTCCGCTTGCATTAAGAGCAAGAAAGGCAGAAGCCTCGATTCCGGAGTTCGGAGAGGGTAACCGCAAGAGGCGAGCCTCCTTCGGCAGAAGCTGCTTTCCGGAGTTCTTGGCAACCGGCCGAAATACCATGTGTGTCTGAGAGAGAGTGCCGGTCAGCGCGCGGGCGGTGGAAAGCGAGAGCGCTGCGGGCAGGCGAATAAGGAAGGTGTTTAAAAGGCATCTGGTGCGCGAGACTTTCAGACTGCAAGTGGAAAGCGTCTGCCACTCGCACGCTTGCTGATTAGTAGCTAGTTGTCGTGTGGAAGAAGTAAGATCACTACTTCCTTCTGCTGCTCCCTACTGCTGTTGCTGTTCTCTGCGACAACAATTGCTCTTTCCCTTTACTTCCAGATGCAGAGAAATGCACTGCGCAGCACAGAAACCTGTCACACCATGAGTGGCATAGGGTGTTGCAAATTCGGGCTTACATCAGTGGCAGGGGTATACTGCACAAACATGTGCTGTCCTGTCACACGTTCTCCTCGCTAGACACAGTGCAGAAGCTTTCCGCTTGCATTAAGAGCAAGAAAGGCAGAAGCCTCGATTCCGGAGTTCGGAGAGGGTAACCGCAAGAGGCGAGCCTCCTTCGGCAGAAGCTGCTTTCCGGAGTTCTTGGCAACCGGCCGAAATACCATGTGTGTCTGAGAGAGAGTGCCGGTCAGCGCGCGGGCGGTGGAAAGCGAGAGCGCTGCGGGCAGGCGAATAAGGAAGGTGTTTAAAAGGCATCTGGTGCGCGAGACTTTCAGACTGCAAGTGGAAAGCGTCTGCCACTCGCACGCTTGCTGATTAGTAGCTAGTTGTCGTGTGGAAGAAGTAAGACCACTACTTCCTTCTGCTGCTCCCTACTGCTGTTGCTGCTCTCTGCGACAACAACTGCTCTTTCCCTTTACTTCCAGATGCAGAGAAATGCCCTGCGCAGCACAGAAACCTGTCACACCATGAGTGGCATAGGGTGTTGCAAATTCGGGCTTACATCAGTGGCAGGGGTATACTGCACAAACATGTGCTGTCCTGTCACACGTTCTCCTCGCTAGACACAGTGCAGAAGCTTTCCGCTTGCATTAAGAGCAAGAAAGGCAGAAGCCTCGATTCCGGAGTTCGGAGAGGGTAACCGCAAGAGGCGAGCCTCCTTCGGCAGAAGCTGCTTTCCGGGGTTCTTGGCAACCGGCCGAAATACCATGTGTGTCTGAGAGAGAGTGCCGGTCAGCGCGCGGGCGGTGGAAAGCGAGAGCGCTGCGGGCAGGCGAATAAGGAAGGTGTTTAAAAGGCATCTGGTGCGCGAGACTTTCAGACTGCAAGTGGAAAGCGTCTGCCACTCGCACGCTTGCTGATTAGTAGCTAGTTGTCGTGTGGAAGAAGTAAGATCACTACTTCCTTCTGCTGCTCCCTACTGCTGTTGCTGTTCTCTGCGACAACAATTGCTCTTTCCCTTTACTTCCAGATGCAGAGAAATGCCCTGCGCAGCACAGAAACCTGTCACACCATGAGTGGCATAGGGTGTTGCAAATTCGGGCTTACATCAGTGGCAGGGGTATACTGCACAAACATGTGCTGTCCTGTCACACGTTCTCCTCGCTAGACACAGTGCAGAAGCTTTCCGCTTGCATTAAGAGCAAGAAAGGCAGAAGCCTCGATTCCGGAGTTCGGAGAGGGTAACCGCAAGAGGCGAGCCTCCTTCGGCAGAAGCTGCTTTCCGGAGTTCTTGGCAACCGGCCGAAATACCATGTGTGTCTGAGAGAGAGTGCCGGTCAGCGCGCGGGCGGTGGAAAGCGAGAGCGCTGCGGGCAGGCGAATAAGGAAGGTGTTTAAAAGGCATCTGGTGCGCGAGACTTTCAGACTGCAAGTGGAAAGCGTCTGCCACTCGCACGCTTGCTGATTAGTAGCTAGTTGTCGTGTGGAAGAAGTAAGATCACTACTTCCTTCTGCTGCTCCCTACTGCTGTTGCTGCTCTCTGCGACAACAATTGCTCTTTCCCTTTACTTCCAGATGCAGAGAAATGCCCTGCGCAGCACAGAAACCTGTCACACCATGAGTGGCATAGGGTGTTGCAAATTCGGGCTTACATCAGTGGCAGGGGTAAACTGCACAAACATGTGCTGTCCTGTCACACGTTCTCCTCGCTAGACACAGTGCAGAAGCTTTCCGCTTGCATTAAGAGCAAGAAAGGCAGAAGCCTCGATTCCGGAGTTCGGAGAGGGTAACCGCAAGAGGCGAGCCTCCTTCGGCAGAAGCTGCTTTCCGGAGTTCTTGGCAACCGGCCGAAATACCATGTGTGTCTGAGAGAGAGTGCCGGTCAGGGCGCGGGCGGTGGAAAGCGAGAGCGCTGCGGGCAGGCGAATTAGGAAGGTGTTTAAAAGGCATCTGGTGCGCGAGACTTTCAGACTGCAAGTGGAAAGCGTCTGCCACTCGCACGCTTGCTGATTAGTAGCTAGTTGTCGTGTGGAAGAAGTAAGATCACTACTTCCTTCTGCTGCTCCCTACTGCTGTTGCTGCTCTCTGCGACAACAATTGCTCTTTCCCTTTACTTCCAGATGCAGAGAAATGCCCTGCGCAGCACAGAAACCTGTCACACCATGAGTGACATAGGGTGTTGCAAATTCGGGCTTACATCAGTGGCAGGGGTATACTGCACAAACATGTGCTGTCCTGTCACACGTTCTCCTCGCTAGACACAGTGCAGAAGCTTTCCGCTTGCATTAAGAGCAAGAAAGGCAGAAGCCTCGATTCCGGAGTTCGGAGAGGGTAACCGCAAGAGGCGAGCCTCCTTCGGCAGAAGCTGCTTTCCGGAGTTCTTGGCAACTGGCCGAAATACCATGTGTGTCTGAGAGAGAGTGCCGGTCAGCGCGCGGGCGGTGGAAAGCGAGAGCGCTGCGGGCAGGCGAATAAGGAAGGTGTTTAAAAGGCATCTGGTGCGCGAGACTTTCAGACTGCAAGTGGAAAGCGTCTGCCACTCGCACGCTTGCTGATTAGTAGCTAGTTGTCGTGTGGAAGAAGTAAGATCACTACTTCCTTCTGCTGCTCCCTACTGCTGTTGCTGTTCTCTGCGACAACAATTGCTCTTTCCCTTTACTTCCAGATGCAGAGAAATGCCCTGCGCAGCACAGAAACCTGTCACACCATGAGTGGCATAGGGTGTTGCAAATTCGGGCTTACATCAGTGGCAGGGGTATACTGCACAAACATGTGCTGTCCTGTCACACGTTCTCCTCGCTAGACACAGTGCAGAAGCTTTCCGCTTGCATTTAGGGCAAGAAAGACAGAAGCCTCGATTCCGGAGTTCGGAGAGGGTAACCGCAAGAGGCGAGCCTCCTTCGGCAGAAGCTGCTTTCCGGAGTTCTTGGCAACCGGCCGAAATACCATGTGTGTCTGAGAGAGAGTGCCGGTCAGCGCGCGGGCGGAGGAAAGCGAGAGCGCTGCGGGCAGGCGAATAAGGAAGGTGTTTAAAAGGCATCTGGTGCGCGAGACTTTCAGACTGCAAGTGGAAAGCGTCTGCCACTCGCACGCTTGCTGATTAGTAGCTAGTTGTCGTGTGGAAAAAGTAAGATCACTACTTCCTTCTGCTGCTCCCTACTGCTGTTGCTGTTCTCTGCGACAACAATTGCTCTTTCCCTTTACTTCCAGATGCAGAGAAATGCCCTGCGCAGCACAGAAACCTGTCACACCATGAGTGGCATAGGGTGTTGCAAATTCGGGCTTACATCAGTGGCAGGGGTATACTGCACAAACATGTGCTGTCCTGTCACACGTTCTCCTCGCTAGACACAGTGCAGAAGCTTTCCGCTTGCATTAAGAGCAAGAAAGGCAGAAGCCTCGATTCCGGAGTTCGGAGAGGGTAACCGCAAGAGGCGAGCCTCCTTCGGCAGAAGCTGCTTTCCGGAGTTCTTGGCAACCGGCCGAAATACCATGTGTGTCTGAGAGAGAGTGCCGGTCAGCGCGAGGGCGGTGGAAAGCGAGAGCGCTGCGGGCAGGCGAATTAGGAAGGTGTTTAAAAGGCATCTGGTGCGCGAGACTTTCAGACTGCAAGTGGAAAGCGTCTGTCACTCGCACGCTTGCTGATTAGTAGCTAGTTGTCGTGTGGAAGAAGTAAGATCACTACTTCCTTCTGCTGCTCCCTACTGCTGTTGCTGTTCTCTGCGACAACAATTGCTCTTTCCCTTTACTTCCAGATGCAGAGAAATGCCCTGCGCAGCACAGAAACCTGTCACACCATGAGTGGCATAGGGTGTTGCAAATTCGGGCTTACATCAGTGGCAGGGGTATACTGCACAAACATGTGCTGTCCTGTCACACGTTCTCCTCGCTAGACGCAGTGCAGAAGCTTTCCGCTTGCATTAAGAGCAAGAAAGGCAGAAGCCTCGATTCCGGAGTTCGGAGAGGGTAACCGCAAGAGGCGAGCCTCCTTCGGCAGAAGCTGCTTTCCGGAGTTCTTGGCAACCGGCCGAAATACCATGTGTGTCTGAGAGAGAGTGCCGGTCAGCGCGCGGGCGTTGGAAAGCGAGAGCGCTGCGGGCAGGCGAATAAGGAAGGTGTTTAAAAGGCATCTGGTGCGCGAGACTTTCAGACTGCAAGTGGAAAGCGTCTGCCACTCACACGCTTGCTGATTAGTAGCTAGTTGTCGTGTGGAAGAAGTAAGATCACTACTTCCTTCTGCTGCTCCCTACTGCTGTTGCTGCTCTCTGCGACAACAATTGCTCTTTCCCTTTACTTCCAGATGCAGAGAAATGCCCTGCGCAGCACAGAAACCTGTCACACCATGAGTGGCATAGGGTGTTGCAAATTCGGGCTTACATCAGTGGCAGGGGTATACTGCACAAACATGTACTGTCCTGTCACACGTTCTCCTCGCTAGACACAGTGCAGAAGCTTTCCGCTTGCATTAAGAGCAAGAAAGGCAGAAGCCTCGATTCCGGAGTTCGGAGAGGGTAACCGCAAGAAGCGAGCCTCCTTCGGCAGAAGCTGCTTTCCGGAGTTCTTGGCAACCGGCCGAAATACCATGTGTGTCTGAGAGAGAGTGCCGGTCAGCGCGCGGGCGGTGGAAAGTGAGAGCGCTGCGGGCAGGCGAATAAGGAAGGTGTTTAAAAGGCATCTGGTGCGCGAGACTTTCAGACTGCAAGTGGAAAGCGTCTGCCACTCGCACGCTTGCTGATTAGTAGCTAGTTGTCGTGTGGAAGAAGTAAGATCACTAATTCCTTCTGCTGCTCCCTACTGCGGTTGCTGTTCTCTGCGACAACAACTGCTCTTTCCCTTTACTTCCAGATGCAGAGAAATGCCCTGCGCAGCACAGAAACCTGTCACACCATGAGTGGCATAGGGTGTCGCAAATTCGGGCTTACATCAGTGGCAGGGGTATACTGCACAAACATGTGCTGTCCTGTCACACGTTCTCCTCGCTAGACACAGTGCAGAAGCTTTCCGCTTGCATTAAGAGCAAGAAAGGCAGAAGCCTCGATTCCGGAGTTCGGAGAGGGTAACCGCAAGAGGCGAGCCTCCTTCGGCAGAAGCTGCTTTCCGGAGTTCTTGGCAACCGGCCGAAATACCATGTGTGTCTGAGAGAGAGTGCCGGTCAGCGCGCGGGCGGTGGAAAGCGAGAGCGCTGCGGGCAGGCGAATAAGGAAGGTGTTTAAAAGGCATCTGGTGCGCGAGACTTTCAGACTGCAAGTGGAAAGCGTCTGCCACTCGCACGCTTGCTGATTAGTAGCTAGTTGTCGTGTGGAAGAAGTAAGACCACTACTTCCTTCTGCTGCTCCCTACTGCTGTTGCTGCTCTCTGCGACAACAATTGCTCTTTCCCTTTACTTCCAGATGCAAAGAAATGCCCTGCGCAGCACAGAAACCTGTCACACCATGAGTGGCACAGGGTGTTGCAAATTCGGGCTTACATCAGTGGCAGGGGTATACTGCACAAACATGTGCTGTCCTGTCACACGTTCTCCTCGCTAGACACAGTGCAGAAGCTTTCCGCTTGCATTAAGAGCAAGAAAGGCAGAAGCCTCGATTCCGGAGTTAGGAGAGGGTAACCGCAAGAGGCGAGCCTCCTTCGGCAGAAGCTGCTTTCCGGGGTTCTTGGCAACCGGCTGAAATACCATGTGTGTCTGAGAGAGAGTGCCGGTCAGCACGCGGGGGGTGGAAAGCGAGAGCGCGGCAGGCAGGCGAATAAGGAAGGTGTTTAAAAGGCATCTGGTGCGCGAGACTTTCAGACTGCAAGTGGAAAGCGTCTGCCACTCGCACGCTTGCTGATTAGTAGCTAGTTGTCGTGTGGAAGAAGTAAGATCACTACATCCTTCTGCTGCTCCCTACTGCTGTTGCTGTTCTCTGCGACAACAATTGCTCTTTCCCTTTACTTCCAGATGCAGAGAAATGCCCTGCGCAGCACAGAAACCTGTCACACCATGAGTGGCATAGGGTGTTGCAAATTCGGGCTTACATCAGTGGCAGGGGTATACTGCACAAACATGTGCTGTCCTGTCACACGTTCTCCTCGCTAGACACAGTGCAGAAGCTTTCCGCTTGCATTAAGAGCAAGAAAGGCAGAAGCCTCGATTCCGGAGTTCGGAGAGGGTAACCGCAAGAGGCGAGCCTCCTTCGGCAGAAGCTGCTTTCCGGAGTTCTTGGCAACCGGCCGAAATACCATGTGTGTCTGAGAGAGAGTGCCGGTCAGCGCGCGGGCGGTGGAAAGCGAGAGCGCTGCGGGCAGGCGAATAAGGAAGGTGTTTAAAAGGCATCTGGTGCGCGAGACTTTCAGACTGCAAGTGGAAAGCGTCTGCCACTCGCACGCTTGCTGATTAGTAGCTAGTTGTCGTGTGGAAGAAGTAAGATCACTACTTCCTTCTGCTGCTCCCTACTGCTGTTGCTGTTCTCTGCGACAACAATTGCTCTTTCCCTTTACTTCCAGATGCAGAGAAATGCCCTGCGCAGCACAGAAACCTGTCACACCATGAGTGGCATAGGGTGTTGCAAATTCGGGCTTACATCAGTGGCAGGGGTATACTGCACAAACATGTGCTGTCCTGTCACACGTTCTCCTCGCTAGACACAGTGCAGAAGCTTTCCGCTTGCATTAAGAGCAAGAAAGGCAGAAGCCTCGATTCCGGAGTTCGGAGAGGGTAACCGCAAGAGGCGAGCCTCCTTCGGCAGAAGCTGCTTTCCGGAGTTCTTGGCAACCGGCCGAAATACCATGTGTGTCTGAGAGAGAGTGCCGGTCAGCGCGCGGGCGGTGGAAAGCGAGAGCGCTGCGGGCAGGCGAATAAGGAAGGTGTTTAAAAGGCATCTGGTGCGCGAGACTTTCAGACTGCAAGTGGAAAGCGTCTGCCACTCGCACGCTTGCTGATTAGTAGCTAGTTGTCGTGTGGAAGAAGTAAGATCACTACTTCCTTCTGCTGCTCCCTACTGCTGTTGCTGTTCTCTGCGACAACAATTGCTCTTTCCCTTTACTTCCAGATGCAGAGAAATGCCCTGCGCAGCACAGAAACCTGTCACACCATGAGTTGCATAGGGTGTTGCAAATTCGGGCTTACATCAGTGGCAGGGGTATACTGCACAAACATGTGCTGTCCTGTCACACGTTCTCCTCGCTAGACACAGTGCAGAAGCTTTCCGCTTGCATTAAGAGCAAGAAAGGCAGAAGCCTCGATTCCGGAGTTCGGAGAGGGTAACCGCAAGAGGCGAGCCTCCTTCGGCAGAAGCTGCTTTCCGGAGTTCTTGGCAACCGGCCGAAATACCATGTGTGTCTGAGAGAGAGTGCCGGTCAGCGCGCGGGCGGTGGAAAGCGAGAGCGCTGCGGGCAGGCGAATAAGGAAGGTGTTTAAAAGGCATCTGGTGCGCGAGACTTTCAGACTGCAAGTGGAAAGCGTCTGCCACTCGCACGCTTGCTGATTAGTAGCTAGTTGTCGTGTGGAAGAAGTAAGATCACTACTTCCTTCTGCTGCTCCCTACTGCTGTTGCTGTTCTCTGCGACAACAATTGCTCTTTCCCTTTACTTCCAGATGCAGAGAAATGCCCTGCGCAGCACAGAAACCTGTCACACCATGAGTGGCATAGGGTGTTGCAAATTCGGGCTTACATCAGTGGCAGGGGTATACTGCACAAACATGTGCTGTCCTGTCACACGTTCTCCTCGCTAGACACAGTGCAGAAGCTTTCCGCTTGCATTAAGAGCAAGAAAGGCAGAAGCCTCGATTCCGGAGTTCGGAGAGGGTACCCGCAAGAGGCGAGCCTCCTTCGGCAGAAGCTGCTTTCCGGAGTTCTTGGCAACCGGCCGAAATACCATGTGTGTCTGAGAGAGAGTGCCGGTCAGCGCGCGGGCGGTGGAAAGCGAGAGCGCTGCGGGCAGGCGAATAAGGAAGGTGTTTAAAAGGCATCTGGTGCGCGAGACTTTCAGACTGCAAGTGGAAAGCGTCTGCCACTCGCACGCTTGCTGATTAGTAGCTAGTTGTCGTGTGGAAGAAGTAAGATCACTACTTCCTTCTGCTGCTCCCTACTGCTGTTGCTGTTCTCTGCGACAACAATTGCTCTTTCCCTTTACTTCCAGATGCAGAGAAATGCCCTGCGCAGCACAGAAACCTGTCACACCATGAGTGGCATAGGGTGTTGCAAATTCGGGCTTACATCAGTGGCAGGGGTATACTGCACAAACATGTGCTGTCCTGTCACACGTTCTCCTCGCTAGACACAGTGCAGAAGCTTTCCGCTTGCATTAAGAGCAAGAAAGGCAGAAGCCTCGATTCCGGAGTTCGGAGAGGGTAACCGCAAGAGGCGAGCCTCCTTCGGCAGAAGCTGCTTTCCGGAGTTCTTGGCAACCGGCCGAAATACCATGTGTGTCTGAGAGAGAGTGCCGGTCAGCGCGCGGGCGGTGGAAAGCGAGAGCGCTGCGGGCAGGCGAATAAGGAAGGTGTTTAAAAGGCATCTGGTGCGCGAGACTTTCAGACTGCAAGTGGAAAGCGTCTGCCACTCGCACGCTTGCTGATTAGTAGCTAGTTGTCGTGTGGAAGAAGTAAGATCACTACTTCCTTCTGCTGCTCCCTACTGCTGTTGCTGTTCTCTGCGACAACAATTGCTCTTTCCCTTTACTTCCAGATGCAGAGAAATGCCCTGCGCAGCACAGAAACCTGTCACACCATGAGTGGCATAGGGTGTTGCAAATTCGGGCTTACATCAGTGGCAGGGGTATACTGCACAAACATGTGCTGTCCTGTCACACGTTCTCCTCGCTAGACACAGTGCAGAAGCTTTCCGCTTGCATTAAGAGCAAGAAAGGCAGAAGCCTCGATTCCGGAGTTCGGAGAGGGTAACAGCAAGAGGCGAGCCTCCTTCGGCAGAAGCTGCTTTCCGGAGTTCTTGGCAACCGGCCGAAATACCATGTGTGTCTGAGAGAGAGTGCCGGTCAGCGCGAGGGCGGTGGAAAGCGAGAGCGCTGCGGGCAGGCGAATTAGGAAGGTGTTTAAAAGGCATCTGGTGCGCGAGACTTTCAGACTGCAAGTGGAAAGCGTCTGTCACTCGCACGCTTGCTGATTAGTAGCTAGTTGTCGTGTGGAAGAAGTAAGATCACTACTTCCTTCTGCTGCTCCCTACTGCTGTTGCTGCTCTCTGCGACAACAATTGCTCTTTCCCTTTACTTCCAGATGCAGAGAAATGCCCTGCGCAGCACAGAAACCTGTCACACCATGAGTGGCATAGGGTGTTGCAAATTCGGGCTTACATCAGTGGCAGGGGTATACTGCACAAACATGTACTGTCCTGTCACACGTTCTCCTCGCTAGACACAGTGCAGAAGCTTTCCGCTTGCATTAAGAGCAAGAAAGGCAGAAGCCTCGATTCCGGAGTTCGGAGAGGGTAACCGCAAGAAGCGAGCCTCCTTCGGCAGAAGCTGCTTTCCGGAGTTCTTGGCAACCGGCCGAAATACCATGTGTGTCTGAGAGAGAGTGCCGGTCAGCGCGCGGGCGGTGGAAAGTGAGAGCGCTGCGGGCAGGCGAATAAGGAAGGTGTTTAAAAGGCATCTGGTGCGCGAGACTTTCAGACTGCAAGTGGAAAGCGTCTGCCACTCGCACGCTTGCTGATTAGTAGCTAGTTGTCGTGTGGAAGAAGTAAGATCACTAATTCCTTCTGCTGCTCCCTACTGCGGTTGCTGTTCTCTGCGACAACAACTGCTCTTTCCCTTTACTTCCAGATGCAGAGAAATGCCCTGCGCAGCACAGAAACCTGTCACACCATGAGTGGCATAGGGTGTCGCAAATTCGGGCTTACATCAGTGGCAGGGGTATACTGCACAAACATGTGCTGTCCTGTCACACGTTCTCCTCGCTAGACACAGTGCAGAAGCTTTCCGCTTGCATTAAGAGCAAGAAAGGCAGAAGCCTCGATTCCGGAGTTCGGAGAGGGTAACCGCAAGAGGCGAGCCTCCTTCGGCAGAAGCTGCTTTCCGGAGTTCTTGGCAACCGGCCGAAATACCATGTGTGTCTGAGAGAGAGTGCCGGTCAGCGCGCGGGCGGTGGAAAGCGAGAGCGCTGCGGGCAGGCGAATAAGGAAGGTGTTTAAAAGGCATCTGGTGCGCGAGACTTTCAGACTGCAAGTGGAAAGCGTCTGCCACTCGCACGCTTGCTGATTAGTAGCTAGTTGTCGTGTGGAAGAAGTAAGACCACTACTTCCTTCTGCTGCTCCCTACTGCTGTTGCTGCTCTCTGCGACAACAATTGCTCTTTCCCTTTACTTCCAGATGCAAAGAAATGCCCTGCGCAGCACAGAAACCTGTCACACCATGAGTGGCACAGGGTGTTGCAAATTCGGGCTTACATCAGTGGCAGGGGTATACTGCACAAACATGTGCTGTCCTGTCACACGTTCTCCTCGCTAGACACAGTGCAGAAGCTTTCCGCTTGCATTAAGAGCAAGAAAGGCAGAAGCCTCGATTCCGGAGTTAGGAGAGGGTAACCGCAAGAGGCGAGCCTCCTTCGGCAGAAGCTGCTTTCCGGGGTTCTTGGCAACCGGCTGAAATACCATGTGTGTCTGAGAGAGAGTGCCGGTCAGCACGCGGGGGGTGGAAAGCGAGAGCGCGGCAGGCAGGCGAATAAGGAAGGTGTTTAAAAGGCATCTGGTGCGCGAGACTTTCAGACTGCAAGTGGAAAGCGTCTGCCACTCGCACGCTTGCTGATTAGTAGCTAGTTGTCGTGTGGAAGAAGTAAGATCACTACTTCCTTCTGCTGCTCCCTACTGCTGTTGCTGTTCTCTGCGACAACAATTGCTCTTTCCCTTTACTTCCAGATGCAGAGAAATGCCCTGCGCAGCACAGAAACCTGTCACACCATGAGTGGCATAGGGTGTTGCAAATTCGGGCTTACATCAGTGGCAGGGGTATACTGCACAAACATGTGCTGTCCTGTCACACGTTCTCCTCGCTAGACACAGTGCAGAAGCTTTCCGCTTGCATTAAGAGCAAGAAAGGCAGAAGCCTCGATTCCGGAGTTCGGAGAGGGTAACCGCAAGAGGCGAGCCTCCTTCGGCAGAAGCTGCTTTCCGGAGTTCTTGGCAACCGGCCGAAATACCATGTGTGTCTGAGAGAGAGTGCCGGTCAGCGCGCGGGCGGTGGAAAGCGAGAGCGCTGCGGGCAGGCGAATAAGGAAGGTGTTTAAAAGGCATCTGGTGCGCGAGACTTTCAGACTGCAAGTGGAAAGCGTCTGCCACTCGCACGCTTGCTGATTAGTAGCTAGTTGTCGTGTGGAAGAAGTAAGATCACTACTTCCTTCTGCTGCTCCCTACTGCTGTTGCTGTTCTCTGCGACAACAATTGCTCTTTCCCTTTACTTCCAGATGCAGAGAAATGCCCTGCGCAGCACAGAAACCTGTCACACCATGAGTGGCATAGGGTGTTGCAAATTCGGGCTTACATCAGTGGCAGGGGTATACTGCACAAACATGTGCTGTCCTGTCACACGTTCTCCTCGCTAGACACAGTGCAGAAGCTTTCCGCTTGCATTAAGAGCAAGAAAGGCAGAAGCCTCGATTCCGGAGTTCGGAGAGGGTAACCGCAAGAGGCGAGCCTCCTTCGGCAGAAGCTGCTTTCCGGAGTTCTTGGCAACCGGCCGAAATACCATGTGTGTCTGAGAGAGAGTGCCGGTCAGCGCGCGGGCGGTGGAAAGCGAGAGCGCTGCGGGCAGGCGAATAAGGAAGGTGTTTAAAAGGCATCTGGTGCGCGAGACTTTCAGACTGCAAGTGGAAAGCGTCTGCCACTCGCACGCTTGCTGATTAGTAGCTAGTTGTCGTGTGGAAGAAGTAAGATCACTACTTCCTTCTGCTGCTCCCTACTGCTGTTGCTGTTCTCTGCGACAACAATTGCTCTTTCCCTTTACTTCCAGATGCAGAGAAATGCCCTGCGCAGCACAGAAACCTGTCACACCATGAGTGGCATAGGGTGTTGCAAATTCGGGCTTACATCAGTGGCAGGGGTATACTGCACAAACATGTGCTGTCCTGTCACACGTTCTCCTCGCTAGACACAGTGCAGAAGCTTTCCGCTTGCATTAAGAGCAAGAAAGGCAGAAGCCTCGATTCCGGAGTTCGGAGAGGGTAACCGCAAGAGGCGAGCCTCCTTCGGCAGAAGCTGCTTTCCGGAGTTCTTGGCAACCGGCCGAAATACCATGTGTGTCTGAGAGAGAGTGCCGGTCAGCGCGCGGGCGGTGGAAAGCGAGAGCGCTGCGGGCAGGCGAATAAGGAAGGTGTTTAAAAGGCATCTGGTGCGCGAGACTTTCAGACTGCAAGTGGAAAGCGTCTGCCACTCGCACGCTTGCTGATTAGTAGCTAGTTGTCGTGTGGAAGAAGTAAGATCACTACTTCCTTCTGCTGCTCCCTACTGCTGTTGCTGTTCTCTGCGACAACAATTGCTCTTTCCCTTTACTTCCAGATGCAGAGAAATGCCCTGCGCAGCACAGAAACCTGTCACACCATGAGTGGCATAGGGTGTTGCAAATTCGGGCTTACATCAGTGGCAGGGGTATACTGCACAAACATGTGCTGTCCTGTCACACGTTCTCCTCGCTAGACACAGTGCAGAAGCTTTCCGCTTGCATTAAGAGCAAGAAAGGCAGAAGCCTCGATTCCGGAGTTCGGAGAGGGTAACAGCAAGAGGCGAGCCTCCTTCGGCAGAAGCTGCTTTCCGGAGTTCTTGGCAACCGGCCGAAATACCATGTGTGTCTGAGAGAGAGTGCCGGTCAGCGCGAGGGCGGTGGAAAGCGAGAGCGCTGCGGGCAGGCGAATAAGGAAGGTGTTTAAAAGGCATCTGGTGCGCGAGACTTTCAGACTGCAAGTGGAAAGCGTCTGCCACTCGCACGCTTGCTGATTAGTAGCTAGTTGTCGTGTGGAAGAAGTAAGACCACTACTTCCTTCTGCTGCTCCCTACTGCTGTTGCTGCTCTCTGCGACAACAATTGCTCTTTCCCTTTACTTCCAGATGCAAAGAAATGCCCTGCGCAGCACAGAAACCTGTCACACCATGAGTGGCACAGGGTGTTGCAAATTCGGGCTTACATCAGTGGCAGGGGTATACTGCACAAACATGTGCTGTCCTGTCACACGTTCTCCTCGCTAGACACAGTGCAGAAGCTTTCCGCTTGCATTAAGAGCAAGAAAGGCAGAAGCCTCGATTCCGGAGTTAGGAGAGGGTAACCGCAAGAGGCGAGCCTCCTTCGGCAGAAGCTGCTTTCCGGGGTTCTTGGCAACCGGCTGAAATACCATGTGTGTCTGAGAGAGAGTGCCGGTCAGCACGCGGGGGGTGGAAAGCGAGAGCGCGGCAGGCAGGCGAATAAGGAAGGTGTTTAAAAGGCATCTGGTGCGCGAGACTTTCAGACTGCAAGTGGAAAGCGTCTGCCACTCGCACGCTTGCTGATTAGTAGCTAGTTGTCGTGTGGAAGAAGTAAGATCACTACATCCTTCTGCTGCTCCCTACTGCTGTTGCTGTTCTCTGCGACAACAATTGCTCTTTCCCTTTACTTCCAGATGCAGAGAAATGCCCTGCGCAGCACAGAAACCTGTCACACCATGAGTGGCATAGGGTGTTGCAAATTCGGGCTTACATCAGTGGCAGGGGTATACTGCACAAACATGTGCTGTCCTGTCACACGTTCTCCTCGCTAGACACAGTGCAGAAGCTTTCCGCTTGCATTAAGAGCAAGAAAGGCAGAAGCCTCGATTCCGGAGTTCGGAGAGGGTAACCGCAAGAGGCGAGCCTCCTTCGGCAGAAGCTGCTTTCCGGAGTTCTTGGCAACCGGCCGAAATACCATGTGTGTCTGAGAGAGAGTGCCGGTCAGCGCGCGGGCGGTGGAAAGCGAGAGCGCTGCGGGCAGGCGAATAAGGAAGGTGTTTAAAAGGCATCTGGTGCGCGAGACTTTCAGACTGCAAGTGGAAAGCGTCTGCCACTCGCACGCTTGCTGATTAGTAGCTAGTTGTCGTGTGGAAGAAGTAAGATCACTACTTCCTTCTGCTGCTCCCTACTGCTGTTGCTGTTCTCTGCGACAACAATTGCTCTTTCCCTTTACTTCCAGATGCAGAGAAATGCCCTGCGCAGCACAGAAACCTGTCACACCATGAGTGGCATAGGGTGTTGCAAATTCGGGCTTACATCAGTGGCAGGGGTATACTGCACAAACATGTGCTGTCCTGTCACACGTTCTCCTCGCTAGACACAGTGCAGAAGCTTTCCGCTTGCATTAAGAGCAAGAAAGGCAGAAGCCTCGATTCCGGAGTTCGGAGAGGGTAACCGCAAGAGGCGAGCCTCCTTCGGCAGAAGCTGCTTTCCGGAGTTCTTGGCAACCGGCCGAAATACCATGTGTGTCTGAGAGAGAGTGCCGGTCAGCGCGCGGGCGGTGGAAAGCGAGAGCGCTGCGGGCAGGCGAATAAGGAAGGTGTTTAAAAGGCATCTGGTGCGCGAGACTTTCAGACTGCAAGTGGAAAGCGTCTGCCACTCGCACGCTTGCTGATTAGTAGCTAGTTGTCGTGTGGAAGAAGTAAGATCACTACTTCCTTCTGCTGCTCCCTACTGCTGTTGCTGTTCTCTGCGACAACAATTGCTCTTTCCCTTTACTTCCAGATGCAGAGAAATGCCCTGCGCAGCACAGAAACCTGTCACACCATGAGTTGCATAGGGTGTTGCAAATTCGGGCTTACATCAGTGGCAGGGGTATACTGCACAAACATGTGCTGTCCTGTCACACGTTCTCCTCGCTAGACACAGTGCAGAAGCTTTCCGCTTGCATTAAGAGCAAGAAAGGCAGAAGCCTCGATTCCGGAGTTCGGAGAGGGTAACCGCAAGAGGCGAGCCTCCTTCGGCAGAAGCTGCTTTCCGGAGTTCTTGGCAACCGGCCGAAATACCATGTGTGTCTGAGAGAGAGTGCCGGTCAGCGCGCGGGCGGTGGAAAGCGAGAGCGCTGCGGGCAGGCGAATAAGGAAGGTGTTTAAAAGGCATCTGGTGCGCGAGACTTTCAGACTGCAAGTGGAAAGCGTCTGCCACTCGCACGCTTGCTGATTAGTAGCTAGTTGTCGTGTGGAAGAAGTAAGATCACTACTTCCTTCTGCTGCTCCCTACTGCTGTTGCTGTTCTCTGCGACAACAATTGCTCTTTCCCTTTACTTCCAGATGCAGAGAAATGCCCTGCGCAGCACAGAAACCTGTCACACCATGAGTGGCATAGGGTGTTGCAAATTCGGGCTTACATCAGTGGCAGGGGTATACTGCACAAACATGTGCTGTCCTGTCACACGTTCTCCTCGCTAGACACAGTGCAGAAGCTTTCCGCTTGCATTAAGAGCAAGAAAGGCAGAAGCCTCGATTCCGGAGTTCGGAGAGGGTACCCGCAAGAGGCGAGCCTCCTTCGGCAGAAGCTGCTTTCCGGAGTTCTTGGCAACCGGCCGAAATACCATGTGTGTCTGAGAGAGAGTGCCGGTCAGCGCGCGGGCGGTGGAAAGCGAGAGCGCTGCGGGCAGGCGAATAAGGAAGGTGTTTAAAAGGCATCTGGTGCGCGAGACTTTCAGACTGCAAGTGGAAAGCGTCTGCCACTCGCACGCTTGCTGATTAGTAGCTAGTTGTCGTGTGGAAGAAGTAAGATCACTACTTCCTTCTGCTGCTCCCTACTGCTGTTGCTGTTCTCTGCGACAACAATTGCTCTTTCCCTTTACTTCCAGATGCAGAGAAATGCCCTGCGCAGCACAGAAACCTGTCACACCATGAGTGGCATAGGGTGTTGCAAATTCGGGCTTACATCAGTGGCAGGGGTATACTGCACAAACATGTGCTGTCCTGTCACACGTTCTCCTCGCTAGACACAGTGCAGAAGCTTTCCGCTTGCATTAAGAGCAAGAAAGGCAGAAGCCTCGATTCCGGAGTTCGGAGAGGGTAACCGCAAGAGGCGAGCCTCCTTCGGCAGAAGCTGCTTTCCGGAGTTCTTGGCAACCGGCCGAAATACCATGTGTGTCTGAGAGAGAGTGCCGGTCAGCGCGCGGGCGGTGGAAAGCGAGAGCGCTGCGGGCAGGCGAATAAGGAAGGTGTTTAAAAGGCATCTGGTGCGCGAGACTTTCAGACTGCAAGTGGAAAGCGTCTGCCACTCGCACGCTTGCTGATTAGTAGCTAGTTGTCGTGTGGAAGAAGTAAGATCACTACTTCCTTCTGCTGCTCCCTACTGCTGTTGCTGTTCTCTGCGACAACAATTGCTCTTTCCCTTTACTTCCAGATGCAGAGAAATGCCCTGCGCAGCACAGAAACCTGTCACACCATGAGTGGCATAGGGTGTTGCAAATTCGGGCTTACATCAGTGGCAGGGGTATACTGCACAAACATGTGCTGTCCTGTCACACGTTCTCCTCGCTAGACACAGTGCAGAAGCTTTCCGCTTGCATTAAGAGCAAGAAAGGCAGAAGCCTCGATTCCGGAGTTCGGAGAGGGTAACAGCAAGAGGCGAGCCTCCTTCGGCAGAAGCTGCTTTCCGGAGTTCTTGGCAACCGGCCGAAATACCATGTGTGTCTGAGAGAGAGTGCCGGTCAGCGCGAGGGCGGTGGAAAGCGAGAGCGCTGCGGGCAGGCGAATTAGGAAGGTGTTTAAAAGGCATCTGGTGCGCGAGACTTTCAGACTGCAAGTGGAAAGCGTCTGTCACTCGCACGCTTGCTGATTAGTAGCTAGTTGTCGTGTGGAAGAAGTAAGATCACTACTTCCTTCTGCTGCTCCCTACTGCTGTTGCTGCTCTCTGCGACAACAATTGCTCTTTCCCTTTACTTCCAGATGCAGAGAAATGCCCTGCGCAGCACAGAAACCTGTCACACCATGAGTGGCATAGGGTGTTGCAAATTCGGGCTTACATCAGTGGCAGGGGTATACTGCACAAACATGTACTGTCCTGTCACACGTTCTCCTCGCTAGACACAGTGCAGAAGCTTTCCGCTTGCATTAAGAGCAAGAAAGGCAGAAGCCTCGATTCCGGAGTTCGGAGAGGGTAACCGCAAGAAGCGAGCCTCCTTCGGCAGAAGCTGCTTTCCGGAGTTCTTGGCAACCGGCCGAAATACCATGTGTGTCTGAGAGAGAGTGCCGGTCAGCGCGCGGGCGGTGGAAAGTGAGAGCGCTGCGGGCAGGCGAATAAGGAAGGTGTTTAAAAGGCATCTGGTGCGCGAGACTTTCAGACTGCAAGTGGAAAGCGTCTGCCACTCGCACGCTTGCTGATTAGTAGCTAGTTGTCGTGTGGAAGAAGTAAGATCACTAATTCCTTCTGCTGCTCCCTACTGCGGTTGCTGTTCTCTGCGACAACAACTGCTCTTTCCCTTTACTTCCAGATGCAGAGAAATGCCCTGCGCAGCACAGAAACCTGTCACACCATGAGTGGCATAGGGTGTCGCAAATTCGGGCTTACATCAGTGGCAGGGGTATACTGCACAAACATGTGCTGTCCTGTCACACGTTCTCCTCGCTAGACACAGTGCAGAAGCTTTCCGCTTGCATTAAGAGCAAGAAAGGCAGAAGCCTCGATTCCGGAGTTCGGAGAGGGTAACCGCAAGAGGCGAGCCTCCTTCGGCAGAAGCTGCTTTCCGGAGTTCTTGGCAACCGGCCGAAATACCATGTGTGTCTGAGAGAGAGTGCCGGTCAGCGCGCGGGCGGTGGAAAGCGAGAGCGCTGCGGGCAGGCGAATAAGGAAGGTGTTTAAAAGGCATCTGGTGCGCGAGACTTTCAGACTGCAAGTGGAAAGCGTCTGCCACTCGCACGCTTGCTGATTAGTAGCTAGTTGTCGTGTGGAAGAAGTAAGACCACTACTTCCTTCTGCTGCTCCCTACTGCTGTTGCTGCTCTCTGCGACAACAATTGCTCTTTCCCTTTACTTCCAGATGCAAAGAAATGCCCTGCGCAGCACAGAAACCTGTCACACCATGAGTGGCACAGGGTGTTGCAAATTCGGGCTTACATCAGTGGCAGGGGTATACTGCACAAACATGTGCTGTCCTGTCACACGTTCTCCTCGCTAGACACAGTGCAGAAGCTTTCCGCTTGCATTAAGAGCAAGAAAGGCAGAAGCCTCGATTCCGGAGTTAGGAGAGGGTAACCGCAAGAGGCGAGCCTCCTTCGGCAGAAGCTGCTTTCCGGGGTTCTTGGCAACCGGCTGAAATACCATGTGTGTCTGAGAGAGAGTGCCGGTCAGCACGCGGGGGGTGGAAAGCGAGAGCGCGGCAGGCAGGCGAATAAGGAAGGTGTTTAAAAGGCATCTGGTGCGCGAGACTTTCAGACTGCAAGTGGAAAGCGTCTGCCACTCGCACGCTTGCTGATTAGTAGCTAGTTGTCGTGTGGAAGAAGTAAGATCACTACTTCCTTCTGCTGCTCCCTACTGCTGTTGCTGTTCTCTGCGACAACAATTGCTCTTTCCCTTTACTTCCAGATGCAGAGAAATGCCCTGCGCAGCACAGAAACCTGTCACACCATGAGTGGCATAGGGTGTTGCAAATTCGGGCTTACATCAGTGGCAGGGGTATACTGCACAAACATGTGCTGTCCTGTCACACGTTCTCCTCGCTAGACACAGTGCAGAAGCTTTCCGCTTGCATTAAGAGCAAGAAAGGCAGAAGCCTCGATTCCGGAGTTCGGAGAGGGTAACCGCAAGAGGCGAGCCTCCTTCGGCAGAAGCTGCTTTCCGGAGTTCTTGGCAACCGGCCGAAATACCATGTGTGTCTGAGAGAGAGTGCCGGTCAGCGCGCGGGCGGTGGAAAGCGAGAGCGCTGCGGGCAGGCGAATAAGGAAGGTGTTTAAAAGGCATCTGGTGCGCGAGACTTTCAGACTGCAAGTGGAAAGCGTCTGCCACTCGCACGCTTGCTGATTAGTAGCTAGTTGTCGTGTGGAAGAAGTAAGATCACTACTTCCTTCTGCTGCTCCCTACTGCTGTTGCTGTTCTCTGCGACAACAATTGCTCTTTCCCTTTACTTCCAGATGCAGAGAAATGCCCTGCGCAGCACAGAAACCTGTCACACCATGAGTGGCATAGGGTGTTGCAAATTCGGGCTTACATCAGTGGCAGGGGTATACTGCACAAACATGTGCTGTCCTGTCACACGTTCTCCTCGCTAGACACAGTGCAGAAGCTTTCCGCTTGCATTAAGAGCAAGAAAGGCAGAAGCCTCGATTCCGGAGTTCGGAGAGGGTAACCGCAAGAGGCGAGCCTCCTTCGGCAGAAGCTGCTTTCCGGAGTTCTTGGCAACCGGCCGAAATACCATGTGTGTCTGAGAGAGAGTGCCGGTCAGCGCGCGGGCGGTGGAAAGCGAGAGCGCTGCGGGCAGGCGAATAAGGAAGGTGTTTAAAAGGCATCTGGTGCGCGAGACTTTCAGACTGCAAGTGGAAAGCGTCTGCCACTCGCACGCTTGCTGATTAGTAGCTAGTTGTCGTGTGGAAGAAGTAAGATCACTACTTCCTTCTGCTGCTCCCTACTGCTGTTGCTGTTCTCTGCGACAACAATTGCTCTTTCCCTTTACTTCCAGATGCAGAGAAATGCCCTGCGCAGCACAGAAACCTGTCACACCATGAGTGGCATAGGGTGTTGCAAATTCGGGCTTACATCAGTGGCAGGGGTATACTGCACAAACATGTGCTGTCCTGTCACACGTTCTCCTCGCTAGACACAGTGCAGAAGCTTTCCGCTTGCATTAAGAGCAAGAAAGGCAGAAGCCTCGATTCCGGAGTTCGGAGAGGGTAACCGCAAGAGGCGAGCCTCCTTCGGCAGAAGCTGCTTTCCGGAGTTCTTGGCAACCGGCCGAAATACCATGTGTGTCTGAGAGAGAGTGCCGGTCAGCGCGCGGGCGGTGGAAAGCGAGAGCGCTGCGGGCAGGCGAATAAGGAAGGTGTTTAAAAGGCATCTGGTGCGCGAGACTTTCAGACTGCAAGTGGAAAGCGTCTGCCACTCGCACGCTTGCTGATTAGTAGCTAGTTGTCGTGTGGAAGAAGTAAGATCACTACTTCCTTCTGCTGCTCCCTACTGCTGTTGCTGTTCTCTGCGACAACAATTGCTCTTTCCCTTTACTTCCAGATGCAGAGAAATGCCCTGCGCAGCACAGAAACCTGTCACACCATGAGTGGCATAGGGTGTTGCAAATTCGGGCTTACATCAGTGGCAGGGGTATACTGCACAAACATGTGCTGTCCTGTCACACGTTCTCCTCGCTAGACACAGTGCAGAAGCTTTCCGCTTGCATTAAGAGCAAGAAAGGCAGAAGCCTCGATTCCGGAGTTCGGAGAGGGTAACAGCAAGAGGCGAGCCTCCTTCGGCAGAAGCTGCTTTCCGGAGTTCTTGGCAACCGGCCGAAATACCATGTGTGTCTGAGAGAGAGTGCCGGTCAGCGCGAGGGCGGTGGAAAGCGAGAGCGCTGCGGGCAGGCGAATTAGGAAGGTGTTTAAAAGGCATCTGGTGCGCGAGACTTTCAGACTGCAAGTGGAAAGCGTCTGTCACTCGCACGCTTGCTGATTAGTAGCTAGTTGTCGTGTGGAAGAAGTAAGATCACTACTTCCTTCTGCTGCTCCCTACTGCTGTTGCTGCTCTCTGCGACAACAATTGCTCTTTCCCTTTACTTCCAGATGCAGAGAAATGCCCTGCGCAGCACAGAAACCTGTCACACCATGAGTGGCATAGGGTGTTGCAAATTCGGGCTTACATCAGTGGCAGGGGTATACTGCACAAACATGTGCTGTCCTGTCACACGTTCTCCTCGCTAGACGCAGTGCAGAAGCTTTCCGCTTGCATTAAGAGCAAGAAAGGCAGAAGCCTCGATTCCGGAGTTCGGAGAGGGTAACCGCAAGAGGCGAGCCTCCTTCGGCAGAAGCTGCTTTCCGGAGTTCTTGGCAACCGGCCGAAATACCATGTGTGTCTGAGAGAGAGTGCCGGTCAGCGCGCGGGCGGTGGAAAGCGAGAGCGCTGCGGGCAGGCGAATAAGGAAGGTGTTTAAAAGGCATCTGGTGCGCGAGACTTTCAGACTGCAAGTGGAAAGCGTCTGCCACTCGCACGCTTGCTGATTAGTAGCTAGTTGTCGTGTGGAAGAAGTAAGATCACTACATCCTTCTGCTGCTCCCTACTGCTGTTGCTGTTCTCTGCGACAACAATTGCTCTTTCCCTTTACTTCCAGATGCAGAGAAATGCCCTGCGCAGCACAGAAACCTGTCACACCATGAGTGGCATAGGGTGTTGCAAATTCGGGCTTACATCAGTGGCAGGGGTATACTGCACAAACATGTGCTGTCCTGTCACACGTTCTCCTCGCTAGACACAGTGCAGAAGCTTTCCGCTTGCATTAAGAGCAAGAAAGGCAGAAGCCTCGATTCCGGAGTTCGGAGAGGGTAACCGCAAGAGGCGAGCCTCCTTCGGCAGAAGCTGCTTTCCGGAGTTCTTGGCAACCGGCCGAAATACCATGTGTGTCTGAGAGAGAGTGCCGGTCAGCGCGCGGGCGGTGGAAAGCGAGAGCGCTGCGGGCAGGCGAATAAGGAAGGTGTTTAAAAGGCATCTGGTGCGCGAGACTTTCAGACTGCAAGTGGAAAGCGTCTGCCACTCGCACGCTTGCTGATTAGTAGCTAGTTGTCGTGTGGAAGAAGTAAGATCACTACTTCCTTCTGCTGCTCCCTACTGCTGTTGCTGTTCTCTGCGACAACAATTGCTCTTTCCCTTTACTTCCAGATGCAGAGAAATGCCCTGCGCAGCACAGAAACCTGTCACACCATGAGTGGCATAGGGTGTTGCAAATTCGGGCTTACATCAGTGGCAGGGGTATACTGCACAAACATGTGCTGTCCTGTCACACGTTCTCCTCGCTAGACACAGTGCAGAAGCTTTCCGCTTGCATTAAGAGCAAGAAAGGCAGAAGCCTCGATTCCGGAGTTCGGAGAGGGTAACCGCAAGAGGCGAGCCTCCTTCGGCAGAAGCTGCTTTCCGGAGTTCTTGGCAACCGGCCGAAATACCATGTGTGTCTGAGAGAGAGTGCCGGTCAGCGCGCGGGCGGTGGAAAGCGAGAGCGCTGCGGGCAGGCGAATAAGGAAGGTGTTTAAAAGGCATCTGGTGCGCGAGACTTTCAGACTGCAAGTGGAAAGCGTCTGCCACTCGCACGCTTGCTGATTAGTAGCTAGTTGTCGTGTGGAAGAAGTAAGATCACTACTTCCTTCTGCTGCTCCCTACTGCTGTTGCTGTTCTCTGCGACAACAATTGCTCTTTCCCTTTACTTCCAGATGCAGAGAAATGCCCTGCGCAGCACAGAAACCTGTCACACCATGAGTGGCATAGGGTGTTGCAAATTCGGGCTTACATCAGTGGCAGGGGTATACTGCACAAACATGTGCTGTCCTGTCACACGTTCTCCTCGCTAGACACAGTGCAGAAGCTTTCCGCTTGCATTAAGAGCAAGAAAGGCAGAAGCCTCGATTCCGGAGTTCGGAGAGGGTAACCGCAAGAGGCGAGCCTCCTTCGGCAGAAGCTGCTTTCCGGAGTTCTTGGCAACCGGCCGAAATACCATGTGTGTCTGAGAGAGAGTGCCGGTCAGCGCGCGGGCGGTGGAAAGCGAGAGCGCTGCGGGCAGGCGAATAAGGAAGGTGTTTAAAAGGCATCTGGTGCGCGAGACTTTCAGACTGCAAGTGGAAAGCGTCTGCCACTCGCACGCTTGCTGATTAGTAGCTAGTTGTCGTGTGGAAGAAGTAAGATCACTACTTCCTTCTGCTGCTCCCTACTGCTGTTGCTGTTCTCTGCGACAACAATTGCTCTTTCCCTTTACTTCCAGATGCAGAGAAATGCCCTGCGCAGCACAGAAACCTGTCACACCATGAGTGGCATAGGGTGTTGCAAATTCGGGCTTACATCAGTGGCAGGGGTATACTGCACAAACATGTGCTGTCCTGTCACACGTTCTCCTCGCTAGACACAGTGCAGAAGCTTTCCGCTTGCATTAAGAGCAAGAAAGGCAGAAGCCTCGATTCCGGAGTTCGGAGAGGGTACCCGCAAGAGGCGAGCCTCCTTCGGCAGAAGCTGCTTTCCGGAGTTCTTGGCAACCGGCCGAAATACCATGTGTGTCTGAGAGAGAGTGCCGGTCAGCGCGCGGGCGGTGGAAAGCGAGAGCGCTGCGGGCAGGCGAATAAGGAAGGTGTTTAAAAGGCATCTGGTGCGCGAGACTTTCAGACTGCAAGTGGAAAGCGTCTGCCACTCGCACGCTTGCTGATTAGTAGCTAGTTGTCGTGTGGAAGAAGTAAGATCACTACTTCCTTCTGCTGCTCCCTACTGCTGTTGCTGTTCTCTGCGACAACAATTGCTCTTTCCCTTTACTTCCAGATGCAGAGAAATGCCCTGCGCAGCACAGAAACCTGTCACACCATGAGTGGCATAGGGTGTTGCAAATTCGGGCTTACATCAGTGGCAGGGGTATACTGCACAAACATGTGCTGTCCTGTCACACGTTCTCCTCGCTAGACACAGTGCAGAAGCTTTCCGCTTGCATTAAGAGCAAGAAAGGCAGAAGCCTCGATTCCGGAGTTCGGAGAGGGTAACCGCAAGAGGCGAGCCTCCTTCGGCAGAAGCTGCTTTCCGGAGTTCTTGGCAACCGGCCGAAATACCATGTGTGTCTGAGAGAGAGTGCCGGTCAGCGCGCGGGCGGTGGAAAGCGAGAGCGCTGCGGGCAGGCGAATAAGGAAGGTGTTTAAAAGGCATCTGGTGCGCGAGACTTTCAGACTGCAAGTGGAAAGCGTCTGCCACTCGCACGCTTGCTGATTAGTAGCTAGTTGTCGTGTGGAAGAAGTAAGATCACTACTTCCTTCTGCTGCTCCCTACTGCTGTTGCTGTTCTCTGCGACAACAATTGCTCTTTCCCTTTACTTCCAGATGCAGAGAAATGCCCTGCGCAGCACAGAAACCTGTCACACCATGAGTGGCATAGGGTGTTGCAAATTCGGGCTTACATCAGTGGCAGGGGTATACTGCACAAACATGTGCTGTCCTGTCACACGTTCTCCTCGCTAGACACAGTGCAGAAGCTTTCCGCTTGCATTAAGAGCAAGAAAGGCAGAAGCCTCGATTCCGGAGTTCGGAGAGGGTAACAGCAAGAGGCGAGCCTCCTTCGGCAGAAGCTGCTTTCCGGAGTTCTTGGCAACCGGCCGAAATACCATGTGTGTCTGAGAGAGAGTGCCGGTCAGCGCGAGGGCGGTGGAAAGCGAGAGCGCTGCGGGCAGGCGAATTAGGAAGGTGTTTAAAAGGCATCTGGTGCGCGAGACTTTCAGACTGCAAGTGGAAAGCGTCTGTCACTCGCACGCTTGCTGATTAGTAGCTAGTTGTCGTGTGGAAGAAGTAAGATCACTACTTCCTTCTGCTGCTCCCTACTGCTGTTGCTGCTCTCTGCGACAACAATTGCTCTTTCCCTTTACTTCCAGATGCAGAGAAATGCCCTGCGCAGCACAGAAACCTGTCACACCATGAGTGGCATAGGGTGTTGCAAATTCGGGCTTACATCAGTGGCAGGGGTATACTGCACAAACATGTGCTGTCCTGTCACACGTTCTCCTCGCTAGACGCAGTGCAGAAGCTTTCCGCTTGCATTAAGAGCAAGAAAGGCAGAAGCCTCGATTCCGGAGTTCGGAGAGGGTAACCGCAAGAGGCGAGCCTCCTTCGGCAGAAGCTGCTTTCCGGAGTTCTTGGCAACCGGCCGAAATACCATGTGTGTCTGAGAGAGAGTGCCGGTCAGCGCGCGGGCGGTGGAAAGCGAGAGCGCTGCGGGCAGGCGAATAAGGAAGGTGTTTAAAAGGCATCTGGTGCGCGAGACTTTCAGACTGCAAGTGGAAAGCGTCTGCCACTCGCACGCTTGCTGATTAGTAGCTAGTTGTCGTGTGGAAGAAGTAAGATCACTACTTCCTTCTGCTGCTCCCTACTGCTGTTGCTGTTCTCTGCGACAACAATTGCTCTTTCCCTTTACTTCCAGATGCAGAGAAATGCCCTGCGCAGCACAGAAACCTGTCACACCATGAGTGGCATAGGGTGTTGCAAATTCGGGCTTACATCAGTGGCAGGGGTATACTGCACAAACATGTGCTGTCCTGTCACACGTTCTCCTCGCTAGACACAGTGCAGAAGCTTTCCGCTTGCATTAAGAGCAAGAAAGGCAGAAGCCTCGATTCCGGAGTTCGGAGAGGGTAACCGCAAGAGGCGAGCCTCCTTCGGCAGAAGCTGCTTTCCGGAGTTCTTGGCAACCGGCCGAAATACCATGTGTGTCTGAGAGAGAGTGCCGGTCAGCGCGCGGGCGGTGGAAAGCGAGAGCGCTGCGGGCAGGCGAATAAGGAAGGTGTTTAAAAGGCATCTGGTGCGCGAGACTTTCAGACTGCAAGTGGAAAGCGTCTGCCACTCGCACGCTTGCTGATTAGTAGCTAGTTGTCGTGTGGAAGAAGTAAGATCACTACTTCCTTCTGCTGCTCCCTACTGCTGTTGCTGTTCTCTGCGACAACAATTGCTCTTTCCCTTTACTTCCAGATGCAGAGAAATGCCCTGCGCAGCACAGAAACCTGTCACACCATGAGTGGCATAGGGTGTTGCAAATTCGGGCTTACATCAGTGGCAGGGGTATACTGCACAAACATGTGCTGTCCTGTCACACGTTCTCCTCGCTAGACGCAGTGCAGAAGCTTTCCGCTTGCATTAAGAGCAAGAAAGGCAGAAGCCTCGATTCCGGAGTTCGGAGAGGGTACCCGCAAGAGGCGAGCCTCCTTCGGCAGAAGCTGCTTTCCGGAGTTCTTGGCAACCGGCCGAAATACCATGTGTGTCTGAGAGAGAGTGCCGGTCAGCGCGCGGGCGGTGGAAAGCGAGAGCGCTGCGGGCAGGCGAATAAGGAAGGTGTTTAAAAGGCATCTGGTGCGCGAGACTTTCAGACTGCAAGTGGAAAGCGTCTGCCACTCGCACGCTTGCTGATTAGTAGCTAGTTGTCGTGTGGAAGAAGTAAGATCACTACTTCCTTCTGCTGCTCCCTACTGCTGTTGCTGTTCTCTGCGACAACAATTGCTCTTTCCCTTTACTTCCAGATGCAGAGAAATGCCCTGCGCAGCACAGAAACCTGTCACACCATGAGTGGCATAGGGTGTTGCAAATTCGGGCTTACATCAGTGGCAGGGGTATACTGCACAAACATGTGCTGTCCTGTCACACGTTCTCCTCGCTAGACACAGTGCAGAAGCTTTCCGCTTGCATTAAGAGCAAGAAAGGCAGAAGCCTCGATTCCGGAGTTCGGAGAGGGTAACCGCAAGAGGCGAGCCTCCTTCGGCAGAAGCTGCTTTCCGGAGTTCTTGGCAACCGGCCGAAATACCATGTGTGTCTGAGAGAGAGTGCCGGTCAGCGCGCGGGCGGTGGAAAGCGAGAGCGCTGCGGGCAGGCGAATAAGGAAGGTGTTTAAAAGGCATCTGGTGCGCGAGACTTTCAGACTGCAAGTGGAAAGCGTCTGCCACTCGCACGCTTGCTGATTAGTAGCTAGTTGTCGTGTGGAAGAAGTAAGATCACTACTTCCTTCTGCTGCTCCCTACTGCTGTTGCTGTTCTCTGCGACAACAATTGCTCTTTCCCTTTACTTCCAGATGCAGAGAAATGCCCTGCGCAGCACAGAAACCTGTCACACCATGAGTGGCATAGGGTGTTGCAAATTCGGGCTTACATCAGTGGCAGGGGTATACTGCACAAACATGTGCTGTCCTGTCACACGTTCTCCTCGCTAGACACAGTGCAGAAGCTTTCCGCTTGCATTAAGAGCAAGAAAGGCAGAAGCCTCGATTCCGGAGTTCGGAGAGGGTAACAGCAAGAGGCGAGCCTCCTTCGGCAGAAGCTGCTTTCCGGAGTTCTTGGCAACCGGCCGAAATACCATGTGTGTCTGAGAGAGAGTGCCGGTCAGCGCGAGGGCGGTGGAAAGCGAGAGCGCTGCGGGCAGGCGAATTAGGAAGGTGTTTAAAAGGCATCTGGTGCGCGAGACTTTCAGACTGCAAGTGGAAAGCGTCTGTCACTCGCACGCTTGCTGATTAGTAGCTAGTTGTCGTGTGGAAGAAGTAAGATCACTACTTCCTTCTGCTGCTCCCTACTGCTGTTGCTGCTCTCTGCGACAACAATTGCTCTTTCCCTTTACTTCCAGATGCAGAGAAATGCCCTGCGCAGCACAGAAACCTGTCACACCATGAGTGGCATAGGGTGTTGCAAATTCGGGCTTACATCAGTGGCAGGGGTATACTGCACAAACATGTGCTGTCCTGTCACACGTTCTCCTCGCTAGACGCAGTGCAGAAGCTTTCCGCTTGCATTAAGAGCAAGAAAGGCAGAAGCCTCGATTCCGGAGTTCGGAGAGGGTAACCGCAAGAGGCGAGCCTCCTTCGGCAGAAGCTGCTTTCCGGAGTTCTTGGCAACCGGCCGAAATACCATGTGTGTCTGAGAGAGAGTGCCGGTCAGCGCGCGGGCGGTGGAAAGCGAGAGCGCTGCGGGCAGGCGAATAAGGAAGGTGTTTAAAAGGCATCTGGTGCGCGAGACTTTCAGACTGCAAGTGGAAAGCGTCTGCCACTCGCACGCTTGCTGATTAGTAGCTAGTTGTCGTGTGGAAGAAGTAAGATCACTACTTCCTTCTGCTGCTCCCTACTGCTGTTGCTGTTCTCTGCGACAACAATTGCTCTTTCCCTTTACTTCCAGATGCAGAGAAATGCCCTGCGCAGCACAGAAACCTGTCACACCATGAGTGGCATAGGGTGTTGCAAATTCGGGCTTACATCAGTGGCAGGGGTATACTGCACAAACATGTGCTGTCCTGTCACACGTTCTCCTCGCTAGACACAGTGCAGAAGCTTTCCGCTTGCATTAAGAGCAAGAAAGGCAGAAGCCTCGATTCCGGAGTTCGGAGAGGGTAACCGCAAGAGG
This sequence comes from Cyanistes caeruleus, assembly GCF_971803275.1. Lineage (NCBI taxonomy): Eukaryota > Metazoa > Chordata > Aves > Passeriformes > Paridae > Cyanistes > Cyanistes caeruleus. Next base: position 108,257 of record NW_028255949.1, read on the forward strand.
CGAGCCTCCTTCGGCAGAAGCTGCTTTCCGGAGTTCTTGGCAACCGGCCGAAATACCATGTGTGTCTGAGAGAGAGTGCCGGTCAGCGCGCGGGCGGTGGAAAGCGAGAGCGCTGCGGGCAGGCGAATAAGGAAGGTGTTTAAAAGGCATCTGGTGCGCGAGACTTTCAGACTGCAAGTGGAAAGCGTCTGCCACTCGCACGCTTGCTGATTAGTAGCTAGTTGTCGTGTGGAAGAAGTAAGATCACTACTTCCTTCTGCTGCTCCCTACTGCTGTTGCTGTTCTCTGCGACAACAATTGCTCTTTCCCTTTACTTCCAGATGCAGAGAAATGCCCTGCGCAGCACAGAAACCTGTCACACCATGAGTGGCATAGGGTGTTGCAAATTCGGGCTTACATCAGTGGCAGGGGTATACTGCACAAACATGTGCTGTCCTGTCACACGTTCTCCTCGCTAGACACAGTGCAGAAGCTTTCCGCTTGCATTAAGAGCAAGAAAGGCAGAAGCCTCGATTCCGGAGTTCGGAGAGGGTAACCGCAAGAGGCGAGCCTCCTTCGGCAGAAGCTGCTTTCCGGAGTTCTTGGCAACCGGCCGAAATACCATGTGTGTCTGAGAGAGAGTGCCGGTCAGCGCGCGGGCGGTGGAAAGCGAGAGCGCTGCGGGCAGGCGAATAAGGAAGGTGTTTAAAAGGCATCTGGTGCGCGAGACTTTCAGACTGCAAGTGGAAAGCGTCTGCCACTCGCACGCTTGCTGATTAGTAGCTAGTTGTCGTGTGGAAGAAGTAAGATCACTACTTCCTTCTGCTGCTCCCTACTGCTGTTGCTGTTCTCTGCGACAACAATTGCTCTTTCCCTTTACTTCCAGATGCAGAGAAATGCCCTGCGCAGCACAGAAACCTGTCACACCATGAGTGGCATAGGGTGTTGCAAATTCGGGCTTACATCAGTGGCAGGGGTATACTGCACAAACATGTGCTGTCCTGTCACACGTTCTCCTCGCTAGACACAGTGCAGAAGCTTTCCGCTTGCATTAAGAGCAAGAAAGGCAGAAGCCTCGATTCCGGAGTTCGGAGAGGGTACCCGCAAGAGGCGAGCCTCCTTCGGCAGAAGCTGCTTTCCGGAGTTCTTGGCAACCGGCCGAAATACCATGTGTGTCTGAGAGAGAGTGCCGGTCAGCGCGCGGGCGGTGGAAAGCGAGAGCGCTGCGGGCAGGCGAATAAGGAAGGTGTTTAAAAGGCATCTGGTGCGCGAGACTTTCAGACTGCAAGTGGAAAGCGTCTGCCACTCGCACGCTTGCTGATTAGTAGCTAGTTGTCGTGTGGAAGAAGTAAGATCACTACTTCCTTCTGCTGCTCCCTACTGCTGTTGCTGTTCTCTGCGACAACAATTGCTCTTTCCCTTTACTTCCAGATGCAGAGAAATGCCCTGCGCAGCACAGAAACCTGTCACACCATGAGTGGCATAGGGTGTTGCAAATTCGGGCTTACATCAGTGGCAGGGGTATACTGCACAAACATGTGCTGTCCTGTCACACGTTCTCCTCGCTAGACACAGTGCAGAAGCTTTCCGCTTGCATTAAGAGCAAGAAAGGCAGAAGCCTCGATTCCGGAGTTCGGAGAGGGTAACCGCAAGAGGCGAGCCTCCTTCGGCAGAAGCTGCTTTCCGGAGTTCTTGGCAACCGGCCGAAATACCATGTGTGTCTGAGAGAGAGTGCCGGTCAGCGCGCGGGCGGTGGAAAGCGAGAGCGCTGCGGGCAGGCGAATAAGGAAGGTGTTTAAAAGGCATCTGGTGCGCGAGACTTTCAGACTGCAAGTGGAAAGCGTCTGCCACTCGCACGCTTGCTGATTAGTAGCTAGTTGTCGTGTGGAAGAAGTAAGATCACTACTTCCTTCTGCTGCTCCCTACTGCTGTTGCTGTTCTCTGCGACAACAATTGCTCTTTCCCTTTACTTCCAGATGCAGAGAAATGCCCTGCGCAGCACAGAAACCTGTCACACCATGAGTGGCATAGGGTGTTGCAAATTCGGGCTTACATCAGTGGCAGGGGTATACTGCACAAACATGTGCTGTCCTGTCACACGTTCTCCTCGCTAGACACAGTGCAGAAGCTTTCCGCTTGCATTAAGAGCAAGAAAGGCAGAAGCCTCGATTCCGGAGTTCGGAGAGGGTAACAGCAAGAGGCGAGCCTCCTTCGGCAGAAGCTGCTTTCCGGAGTTCTTGGCAACCGGCCGAAATACCATGTGTGTCTGAGAGAGAGTGCCGGTCAGCGCGAGGGCGGTGGAAAGCGAGAGCGCTGCGGGCAGGCGAATTAGGAAGGTGTTTAAAAGGCATCTGGTGCGCGAGACTTTCAGACTGCAAGTGGAAAGCGTCTGTCACTCGCACGCTTGCTGATTAGTAGCTAGTTGTCGTGTGGAAGAAGTAAGATCACTACTTCCTTCTGCTGCTCCCTACTGCTGTTGCTGCTCTCTGCGACAACAATTGCTCTTTCCCTTTACTTCCAGATGCAGAGAAATGCCCTGCGCAGCACAGAAACCTGTCACACCATGAGTGGCATAGGGTGTTGCAAATTCGGGCTTACATCAGTGGCAGGGGTATACTGCACAAACATGTGCTGTCCTGTCACACGTTCTCCTCGCTAGACGCAGTGCAGAAGCTTTCCGCTTGCATTAAGAGCAAGAAAGGCAGAAGCCTCGATTCCGGAGTTCGGAGAGGGTAACCGCAAGAGGCGAGCCTCCTTCGGCAGAAGCTGCTTTCCGGAGTTCTTGGCAACCGGCCGAAATACCATGTGTGTCTGAGAGAGAGTGCCGGTCAGCGCGCGGGCGGTGGAAAGCGAGAGCGCTGCGGGCAGGCGAATAAGGAAGGTGTTTAAAAGGCATCTGGTGCGCGAGACTTTCAGACTGCAAGTGGAAAGCGTCTGCCACTCGCACGCTTGCTGATTAGTAGCTAGTTGTCGTGTGGAAGAAGTAAGATCACTACTTCCTTCTGCTGCTCCCTACTGCTGTTGCTGTTCTCTGCGACAACAATTGCTCTTTCCCTTTACTTCCAGATGCAGAGAAATGCCCTGCGCAGCACAGAAACCTGTCACACCATGAGTGGCATAGGGTGTTGCAAATTCGGGCTTACATCAGTGGCAGGGGTATACTGCACAAACATGTGCTGTCCTGTCACACGTTCTCCTCGCTAGACACAGTGCAGAAGCTTTCCGCTTGCATTAAGAGCAAGAAAGGCAGAAGCCTCGATTCCGGAGTTCGGAGAGGGTAACCGCAAGAGGCGAGCCTCCTTCGGCAGAAGCTGCTTTCCGGAGTTCTTGGCAACCGGCCGAAATACCATGTGTGTCTGAGAGAGAGTGCCGGTCAGCGCGAGGGAGGTGGAAAGCGAGAGCGCTGCGGGCAGGCGAATTAGGAAGGTGTTTAAAAGGCATCTGGTGCGCGAGACTTTCAGACTGCAAGTGGAAAGCGTCTGTCACTCGCACGCTTGCTGATTAGTAGCTAGTTGTCGTGTGGAAGAAGTAAGATCACTACTTCCTTCTGCTGCTCCCTACTGCTGTTGCTGTTCTCTGCGACAACAATTGCTCTTTCCCTTTACTTCCAGATGCAGAGAAATGCCCTGCGCAGCACAGAAACCTGTCACACCATGAGTGGCATAGGGTGTTGCAAATTCGGGCTTACATCAGTGGCAGGGGTATACTGCACAAACATGTGCTGTCCTGTCACACGTTCTCCTCGCTAGACGCAGTGCAGAAGCTTTCCGCTTGCATTAAGAGCAAGAAAGGCAGAAGCCTCGATTCCGGAGTTCGGAGAGGGTAACCGCAAGAGGCGAGCCTCCTTCGGCAGAAGCTGCTTTCCGGAGTTCTTGGCAACCGGCCGAAATACCATGTGTGTCTGAGAGAGAGTGCCGGTCAGCGCGCGGGCGGTGGAAAGCGAGAGCGCTGCGGGCAGGCGAATAAGGAAGGTGTTTAAAAGGCATCTGGTGCGCGAGACTTTCAGACTGCAAGTGGAAAGCGTCTGCCACTCGCACGCTTGCTGATTAGTAGCTAGTTGTCGTGTGGAAGAAGTAAGATCACTACTTCCTTCTGCTGCTCCCTACTGCTGTTGCTGTTCTCTGCGACAACAATTGCTCTTTCCCTTTACTTCCAGATGCAGAGAAATGCCCTGCGCAGCACAGAAACCTGTCACACCATGAGTGGCATAGGGTGTTGCAAATTCGGGCTTACATCAGTGGCAGGGGTATACTGCACAAACATGTGCTGTCCTGTCACACGTTCTCCTCGCTAGACGCAGTGCAGAAGCTTTCCGCTTGCATTAAGAGCAAGAAAGGCAGAAGCCTCGATTCCGGAGTTCGGAGAGGGTAACCGCAAGAGGCGAGCCTCCTTCGGCAGAAGCTGCTTTCCGGAGTTCTTGGCAACCGGCCGAAATACCATGTGTGTCTGAGAGAGAGTGCCGGTCAGCGCGCGGGCGGTGGAAAGCGAGAGCGCTGCGGGCAGGCGAATAAGGAAGGTGTTTAAAAGGCATCTGGTGCGCGAGACTTTCAGACTGCAAGTGGAAAGCGTCTGCCACTCGCACGCTTGCTGATTAGTAGCTAGTTGTCGTGTGGAAGAAGTAAGATCACTACTTCCTTCTGCTGCTCCCTACTGCTGTTGCTGTTCTCTGCGACAACAATTGCTCTTTCCCTTTACTTCCAGATGCAGAGAAATGCCCTGCGCAGCACAGAAACCTGTCACACCATGAGTGGCATAGGGTGTTGCAAATTCGGGCTTACATCAGTGGCAGGGGTATACTGCACAAACATGTGCTGTCCTGTCACACGTTCTCCTCGCTAGACACAGTGCAGAAGCTTTCCGCTTGCATTAAGAGCAAGAAAGGCAGAAGCCTCGATTCCGGAGTTCGGAGAGGGTAACCGCAAGAGGCGAGCCTCCTTCGGCAGAAGCTGCTTTCCGGAGTTCTTGGCAACCGGCCGAAATACCATGTGTGTCTGAGAGAGAGTGCCGGTCAGCGCGAGGGCGGTGGAAAGCGAGAGCGCTGCGGGCAGGCGAATTAGGAAGGTGTTTAAAAGGCATCTGGTGCGCGAGACTTTCAGACTGCAAGTGGAAAGCGTCTGTCACTCGCACGCTTGCTGATTAGTAGCTAGTTGTCGTGTGGAAGAAGTAAGATCACTACTTCCTTCTGCTGCTCCCTACTGCTGTTGCTGTTCTCTGCGACAACAATTGCTCTTTCCCTTTACTTCCAGATGCAGAGAAATGCCCTGCGCAGCACAGAAACCTGTCACACCATGAGTGGCATAGGGTGTTGCAAATTCGGGCTTACATCAGTGGCAGGGGTATACTGCACAAACATGTGCTGTCCTGTCACACGTTCTCCTCGCTAGACGCAGTGCAGAAGCTTTCCGCTTGCATTAAGAGCAAGAAAGGCAGAAGCCTCGATTCCGGAGTTCGGAGAGGGTAACCGCAAGAGGCGAGCCTCCTTCGGCAGAAGCTGCTTTCCGGAGTTCTTGGCAACCGGCCGAAATACCATGTGTGTCTGAGAGAGAGTGCCGGTCAGCGCGCGGGCGGTGGAAAGCGAGAGCGCTGCGGGCAGGCGAATAAGGAAGGTGTTTAAAAGGCATCTGGTGCGCGAGACTTTCAGACTGCAAGTGGAAAGCGTCTGCCACTCGCACGCTTGCTGATTAGTAGCTAGTTGTCGTGTGGAAGAAGTAAGATCACTACTTCCTTCTGCTGCTCCCTACTGCTGTTGCTGTTCTCTGCGACAACAATTGCTCTTTCCCTTTACTTCCAGATGCAGAGAAATGCCCTGCGCAGCACAGAAACCTGTCACACCATGAGTGGCATAGGGTGTTGCAAATTCGGGCTTACATCAGTGGCAGGGGTATACTGCACAAACATGTGCTGTCCTGTCACACGTTCTCCTCGCTAGACGCAGTGCAGAAGCTTTCCGCTTGCATTAAGAGCAAGAAAGGCAGAAGCCTCGATTCCGGAGTTCGGAGAGGGTAACCGCAAGAGGCGAGCCTCCTTCGGCAGAAGCTGCTTTCCGGAGTTCTTGGCAACCGGCCGAAATACCATGTGTGTCTGAGAGAGAGTGCCGGTCAGCGCGCGGGCGGTGGAAAGCGAGAGCGCTGCGGGCAGGCGAATAAGGAAGGTGTTTAAAAGGCATCTGGTGCGCGAGACTTTCAGACTGCAAGTGGAAAGCGTCTGCCACTCGCACGCTTGCTGATTAGTAGCTAGTTGTCGTGTGGAAGAAGTAAGATCACTACTTCCTTCTGCTGCTCCCTACTGCTGTTGCTGTTCTCTGCGACAACAATTGCTCTTTCCCTTTACTTCCAGATGCAGAGAAATGCCCTGCGCAGCACAGAAACCTGTCACACCATGAGTGGCATAGGGTGTTGCAAATTCGGGCTTACATCAGTGGCAGGGGTATACTGCACAAACATGTGCTGTCCTGTCACACGTTCTCCTCGCTAGACACAGTGCAGAAGCTTTCCGCTTGCATTAAGAGCAAGAAAGGCAGAAGCCTCGATTCCGGAGTTCGGAGAGGGTAACCGCAAGAGGCGAGCCTCCTTCGGCAGAAGCTGCTTTCCGGAGTTCTTGGCAACCGGCCGAAATACCATGTGTGTCTGAGAGAGAGTGCCGGTCAGCGCGAGGGCGGTGGAAAGCGAGAGCGCTGCGGGCAGGCGAATTAGGAAGGTGTTTAAAAGGCATCTGGTGCGCGAGACTTTCAGACTGCAAGTGGAAAGCGTCTGTCACTCGCACGCTTGCTGATTAGTAGCTAGTTGTCGTGTGGAAGAAGTAAGATCACTACTTCCTTCTGCTGCTCCCTACTGCTGTTGCTGTTCTCTGCGACAACAATTGCTCTTTCCCTTTACTTCCAGATGCAGAGAAATGCCCTGCGCAGCACAGAAACCTGTCACACCATGAGTGGCATAGGGTGTTGCAAATTCGGGCTTACATCAGTGGCAGGGGTATACTGCACAAACATGTGCTGTCCTGTCACACGTTCTCCTCGCTAGACGCAGTGCAGAAGCTTTCCGCTTGCATTAAGAGCAAGAAAGGCAGAAGCCTCGATTCCGGAGTTCGGAGAGGGTAACCGCAAGAGGCGAGCCTCCTTCGGCAGAAGCTGCTTTCCGGAGTTCTTGGCAACCGGCCGAAATACCATGTGTGTCTGAGAGAGAGTGCCGGTCAGCGCGCGGGCGGTGGAAAGCGAGAGCGCTGCGGGCAGGCGAATAAGGAAGGTGTTTAAAAGGCATCTGGTGCGCGAGACTTTCAGACTGCAAGTGGAAAGCGTCTGCCACTCGCACGCTTGCTGATTAGTAGCTAGTTGTCGTGTGGAAGAAGTAAGATCACTACTTCCTTCTGCTGCTCCCTACTGCTGTTGCTGTTCTCTGCGACAACAATTGCTCTTTCCCTTTACTTCCAGATGCAGAGAAATGCCCTGCGCAGCACAGAAACCTGTCACACCATGAGTGGCATAGGGTGTTGCAAATTCGGGCTTACATCAGTGGCAGGGGTATACTGCACAAACATGTGCTGTCCTGTCACACGTTCTCCTCGCTAGACACAGTGCAGAAGCTTTCCGCTTGCATTAAGAGCAAGAAAGGCAGAAGCCTCGATTCCGGAGTTCGGAGAGGGTAACCGCAAGAGGCGAGCCTCCTTCGGCAGAAGCTGCTTTCCGGAGTTCTTGGCAACCGGCCGAAATACCATGTGTGTCTGAGAGAGAGTGCCGGTCAGCGCGAGGGCGGTGGAAAGCGAGAGCGCTGCGGGCAGGCGAATTAGGAAGGTGTTTAAAAGGCATCTGGTGCGCGAGACTTTCAGACTGCAAGTGGAAAGCGTCTGTCACTCGCACGCTTGCTGATTAGTAGCTAGTTGTCGTGTGGAAGAAGTAAGATCACTACTTCCTTCTGCTGCTCCCTACTGCTGTTGCTGTTCTCTGCGACAACAATTGCTCTTTCCCTTTACTTCCAGATGCAGAGAAATGCCCTGCGCAGCACAGAAACCTGTCACACCATGAGTGGCATAGGGTGTTGCAAATTCGGGCTTACATCAGTGGCAGGGGTATACTGCACAAACATGTGCTGTCCTGTCACACGTTCTCCTCGCTAGACACAGTGCAGAAGCTTTCCGCTTGCATTAAGAGCAAGAAAGGCAGAAGCCTCGATTCCGGAGTTCGGAGAGGGTAACCGCAAGAGGCGAGCCTCCTTCGGCAGAAGCTGCTTTCCGGAGTTCTTGGCAACCGGCCGAAATACCATGTGTGTCTGAGAGAGAGTGCCGGTCAGCGCGCGGGCGGTGGAAAGCGAGAGCGCTGCGGGCAGGCGAATAAGGAAGGTGTTTAAAAGGCATCTGGTGCGCGAGACTTTCAGACTGCAAGTGGAAAGCGTCTGCCACTCGCACGCTTGCTGATTAGTAGCTAGTTGTCGTGTGGAAGAAGTAAGATCACTACTTCCTTCTGCTGCTCCCTACTGCTGTTGCTGTTCTCTGCGACAACAATTGCTCTTTCCCTTTACTTCCAGATGCAGAGAAATGCCCTGCGCAGCACAGAAACCTGTCACACCATGAGTGGCATAGGGTGTTGCAAATTCGGGCTTACATCAGTGGCAGGGGTATACTGCACAAACATGTGCTGTCCTGTCACACGTTCTCCTCGCTAGACGCAGTGCAGAAGCTTTCCGCTTGCATTAAGAGCAAGAAAGGCAGAAGCCTCGATTCCGGAGTTCGGAGAGGGTAACCGCAAGAGGCGAGCCTCCTTCGGCAGAAGCTGCTTTCCGGAGTTCTTGGCAACCGGCCGAAATACCATGTGTGTCTGAGAGAGAGTGCCGGTCAGCGCGCGGGCGGTGGAAAGCGAGAGCGCTGCGGGCAGGCGAATAAGGAAGGTGTTTAAAAGGCATCTGGTGCGCGAGACTTTCAGACTGCAAGTGGAAAGCGTCTGCCACTCGCACGCTTGCTGATTAGTAGCTAGTTGTCGTGTGGAAGAAGTAAGATCACTACTTCCTTCTGCTGCTCCCTACTGCTGTTGCTGTTCTCTGCGACAACAATTGCTCTTTCCCTTTACTTCCAGATGCAGAGAAATGCCCTGCGCAGCACAGAAACCTGTCACACCATGAGTGGCATAGGGTGTTGCAAATTCGGGCTTACATCAGTGGCAGGGGTATACTGCACAAACATGTGCTGTCCTGTCACACGTTCTCCTCGCTAGACGCAGTGCAGAAGCTTTCCGCTTGCATTAAGAGCAAGAAAGGCAGAAGCCTCGATTCCGGAGTTCGGAGAGGGTAACCGCAAGAGGCGAGCCTCCTTCGGCAGAAGCTGCTTTCCGGAGTTCTTGGCAACCGGCCGAAATACCATGTGTGTCTGAGAGTGAGTGCCGGTCAGCGCGCGGGCGGTGGAAAGCGAGAGCGCTGCGGGCAGGCGAATAAGGAAGGTGTTTAAAAGGCATCTGGTGCGCGAGACTTTCAGACTGCAAGTGGAAAGCGTCTGCCACTCGCACGCTTGCTCATTAGTAGCTAGTTGTCGTGTGGAAGAAGTAAGATCACTACTTCCTTCTGCTGCTCCCTACTGCTGTTGCTGTTCTCTGCGACAACAATTGCTCTTTCCCTTTACTTCCAGATGTAGAGAAATGCCCTGCGCAGCACAGAAACCTGTCACACCATGCGTGGCATAGGGTGTCGCAAATTCGGGCTTACATCAGTGGCAGGGGTATACTGCACAAACATGTGCTGTCCTGTCACACGTTCTCCTCGCTAGACACAGTGCAGAAGCTTTCCGCTTGCATTAAGAGCAAGAAAGGCAGAAGCCTCGATTCCGGAGTTCGGAGAGGGTAACCGCAAGAGGCGAGCCTCCTTCGGCAGAAGCTGCTTTCCGGAGTTCTTGGCAACCGGCCGAAATACCATGTGTGTCTGAGAGAGAGTGCCGGTCAGAGCGCGGGCGGTGGAAAGCGAGAGCGCTGCGGGCAGGCGAGTAAGGAAGGTGTTTAAAAGGCATCTGGTGCGCGAGACTTTCAGACTGCAAGTGGAAAGCGTCTGCCACTCGCACGCTTGCTCATTAGTAGCTAGTTGTCGTGTGGAAGAAGTAAGATCACTACTTCCTTCTGCTGCTCCCTACTGCTGTTGCTGTTCTCTGCGACAACAACTGCTCTTTCCCTTTACTTCCAGATGCAGAGAAATGCCCTGCGCAGCACAGAAACCTGTCACACCATGAGTGGCACAGGGTGTTGCAAATTCGGGCTTACATCAGTGGCAGGGGTATACTGCACAAACATGTGCTGTCCTGTCACACGTTCTCCTCGCTAGACACAGTGCAGAAGCTTTCCGCTTGCATTAAGAGCAAGAAAGGCAGAAGCCTCGATTCCGGAGTTCGGAGAGGGTAACCGCAAGAGGCGAGCCTCCTTCGGCAGAAGCTGCTTTCCGGAGTTCTTGGCAACCGGCCGAAATACCATGTGTGTCTGAGAGAGAGTGCCGGTCAGCGTGCGGGCGGTGGAAAGCGAGAGCGCTGCGGGCAGGCGAATAAGGAAGGTGTTTAAAAGGCATCTGGTGCGCGAGACTTTCAGACTGCAAGTGGAAAGCGTCTGCCACTCGCACACTTGCTGATTAGTAGCTAGTTGTCGTGTGGAAGAAGTAAGATCACTACTTCCTTCTGCTGCTCCCTACTGCTGTTGCTGTTCTCTGCGACAACAATTGCTCTTTCCCTTTACTTCCAGATGCAGAGAAATGCCCTGCGCAGCACAGAAACCTGTCACACCATGAGTGGCATAGGGTGTTGCAAATTCGGGCTTACATCAGTGGCAGGGGTATACTGCACAAACATGTGCTGTCCTGTCACACGTTCTCCTCGCTAGACACAGTGCAGAAGCTTTCCGCTTGCATTAAGAGCAAGAAAGGCAGAAGCCTCGATTCCGGAGTTCGGAGAGGGTAACCGCAAGAGGCGAGCCTCCTTCGGCAGAAGCTGCTTTCCGGAGTTCTTGGCAACCGGCCGAAATACCATGTGTGTCTGAGAGAGAGTGCCGGTCAGCGCGAGGGCGGTGGAAAGCGAGAGCGCTGCGGGCAGGCGAATTAGGAAGGTGTTTAAAAGGCATCTGGTGCGCGAGACTTTCAGACTGCAAGTGGAAAGCGTCTGTCAGTCGCACGCTTGCTGATTAGTAGCTAGTTGTCGTGTGGAAGAAGTAAGATCACTACTTCCTTCTGCTGCTCCCTACTGCTGTTGCTGCTCTCTGCGACAACAATTGCTCTTTCCCTTTACTTCCAGATGCAGAGAAATGCCCTGCGCAGCACAGAAACCTGTCACACCATGAGTGGCATAGGGTGTTGCAAATTCGGGCTTACATCAGTGGCAGGGGTATACTGCACAAACATGTGCTGTCCTGTCACACGTTCTCCTCGCTAGACGCAGTGCAGAAGCTTTCCGCTTGCATTAAGAGCAAGAAAGGCAGAAGCCTCGATTCCGGAGTTCGGAGAGGGTAACCGCAAGAGGCGAGCCTCCTTCGGCAGAAGCTGCTTTCCGGAGTTCTTGGCAACCGGCCGAAATACCATGTGTGTCTGAGAGAGAGTGCCGGTCAGCGCGCGGGCGGTGGAAAGCGAGAGCGCTGCGGGCAGGCGAATAAGGAAGGTGTTTAAAAGGCATCTGGTGCGCGAGACTTTCAGACTGCAAGTGGAAAGCGTCTGCCACTCGCACGCTTGCTGATTAGTAGCTAGTTGTCGTGTGGAAGAAGTAAGATCACTACTTCCTTCTGCTGCTCCCTACTGCTGTTGCTGTTCTCTGCGACAACAATTGCTCTTTCCCTTTACTTCCAGATGCAGAGAAATGCCCTGCGCAGCACAGAAACCTGTCACACCATGAGTGGCATAGGGTGTTGCAAATTCGGGCTTACATCAGTGGCAGGGGTAAACTGCACAAACATGTGCTGTCCTGTCACACGTTCTCCTCGCTAGACACAGTGCAGAAGCTTTCCGCTTGCATTAAGAGCAAGAAAGGCAGAAGCCTCGATTCCGGAGTTCGGAGAGGGTAACCGCAAGAGGCGAGCCTCCTTCGGCAGAAGCTGCTTTCCGGAGTTCTTGGCAACCGGCCGAAATACCATGTGTGTCTGAGAGAGAGTGCCGGTCAGCGCGCGGGCGGTGGAAAGCGAGAGCGCTGCGGGCAGGCGAATAAGGAAGGTGTTTAAAAGGCATCTGGTGCGCGAGACTTTCAGACTGCAAGTGGAAAGCGTCTGCCACTCGCACGCTTGCTGATTAGTAGCTAGTTGTCGTGTGGAAGAAGTAAGATCACTACTTCCTTCTGCTGCTCCCTACTGCTGTTGCTGTTCTCTGCGACAACAATTGCTCTTTCCCTTTACTTCCAGATGCAGAGAAATGCCCTGCGCAGCACAGAAACCTGTCACACCATGAGTGGCATAGGGTGTTGCAAATTCGGGCTTACATCAGTGGCAGGGGTATACTGCACAAACATGTGCTGTCCTGTCACACGTTCTCCTCGCTAGACGCAGTGCAGAAGCTTTCCGCTTGCATTAAGAGCAAGAAAGGCAGAAGCCTCGATTCCGGAGTTCGGAGAGGGTAACCGCAAGAGGCGAGCCTCCTTCGGCAGAAGCTGCTTTCCGGAGTTCTTGGCAACCGGCCGAAATACCATGTGTGTCTGAGAGAGAGTGCCGGTCAGCGCGAGGGCGGTGGAAAGCGAGAGCGCTGCGGGCAGGCGAATTAGGAAGGTGTTTAAAAGGCATCTGGTGCGCGAGACTTTCAGACTGCAAGTGGAAAGCGTCTGTCAGTCGCACGCTTGCTGATTAGTAGCTAGTTGTCGTGTGGAAGAAGTAAGATCACTACTTCCTTCTGCTGCTCCCTACTGCTGTTGCTGCTCTCTGCGACAACAATTGCTCTTTCCCTTTACTTCCAGATGCAGAGAAATGCCCTGCGCAGCACAGAAACCTGTCACACCATGAGTGGCATAGGGTGTTGCAAATTCGGGCTTACATCAGTGGCAGGGGTATACTGCACAAACATGTGCTGTCCTGTCACACGTTCTCCTCGCTAGACGCAGTGCAGAAGCTTTCCGCTTGCATTAAGAGCAAGAAAGGCAGAAGCCTCGATTCCGGAGTTCGGAGAGGGTAACCGCAAGAGGCGAGCCTCCTTCGGCAGAAGCTGCTTTCCGGAGTTCTTGGCAACCGGCCGAAATACCATGTGTGTCTGAGAGAGAGTGCCGGTCAGCGCGCGGGCGGTGGAAAGCGAGAGCGCTGCGGGCAGGCGAATAAGGAAGGTGTTTAAAAGGCATCTGGTGCGCGAGACTTTCAGACTGCAAGTGGAAAGCGTCTGCCACTCGCACGCTTGCTGATTAGTAGCTAGTTGTCGTGTGGAAGAAGTAAGATCACTACTTCCTTCTGCTGCTCCCTACTGCTGTTGCTGTTCTCTGCGACAACAATTGCTCTTTCCCTTTACTTCCAGATGCAGAGAAATGCCCTGCGCAGCACAGAAACCTGTCACACCATGAGTGGCATAGGGTGTTGCAAATTCGGGCTTACATCAGTGGCAGGGGTAAACTGCACAAACATGTGCTGTCCTGTCACACGTTCTCCTCGCTAGACACAGTGCAGAAGCTTTCCGCTTGCATTAAGAGCAAGAAAGGCAGAAGCCTCGATTCCGGAGTTCGGAGAGGGTAACCGCAAGAGGCGAGCCTCCTTCGGCAGAAGCTGCTTTCCGGAGTTCTTGGCAACCGGCCGAAATACCATGTGTGTCTGAGAGAGAGTGCCGGTCAGCGCGCGGGCGGTGGAAAGCGAGAGCGCTGCGGGCAGGCGAATAAGGAAGGTGTTTAAAAGGCATCTGGTGCGCGAGACTTTCAGACTGCAAGTGGAAAGCGTCTGCCACTCGCACGCTTGCTGATTAGTAGCTAGTTGTCGTGTGGAAGAAGTAAGATCACTACTTCCTTCTGCTGCTCCCTACTGCTGTTGCTGTTCTCTGCGACAACAATTGCTCTTTCCCTTTACTTCCAGATGCAGAGAAATGCCCTGCGCAGCACAGAAACCTGTCACACCATGAGTGGCATAGGGTGTTGCAAATTCGGGCTTACATCAGTGGCAGGGGTATACTGCACAAACATGTGCTGTCCTGTCACACGTTCTCCTCGCTAGACGCAGTGCAGAAGCTTTCCGCTTGCATTAAGAGCAAGAAAGGCAGAAGCCTCGATTCCGGAGTTCGGAGAGGGTAACCGCAAGAGGCGAGCCTCCTTCGGCAGAAGCTGCTTTCCGGAGTTCTTGGCAACCGGCCGAAATACCATGTGTGTCTGAGAGTGAGTGCCGGTCAGCGCGCGGGCGGTGGAAAGCGAGAGCGCTGCGGGCAGGCGAATTAGGAAGGTGTTTAAAAGGCATCTGGTGCGCGAGACTTTCAGACTGCAAGTGGAAAGCGTCTGCCACTCGCACGCTTGCTCATTAGTAGCTAGTTGTCGTGTGGAAGAAGTAAGATCACTACTTCCTTCTGCTGCTCCCTACTGCTGTTGCTGTTCTCTGCGACAACAATTGCTCTTTCCCTTTACTTCCAGATGTAGAGAAATGCCCTGCGCAGCACAGAAACCTGTCACACCATGCGTGGCATAGGGTGTCGCAAATTCGGGCTTACATCAGTGGCAGGGGTATACTGCACAAACATGTGCTGTCCTGTCACACGTTCTCCTCGCTAGACACAGTGCAGAAGCTTTCCGCTTGCATTAAGAGCAAGAAAGGCAGAAGCCTCGATTCCGGAGTTCGGAGAGGGTAACCGCAAGAGGCGAGCCTCCTTCGGCAGAAGCTGCTTTCCGGAGTTCTTGGCAACCGGCCGAAATACCATGTGTGTCTGAGAGAGAGTGCCGGTCAGAGCGCGGGCGGTGGAAAGAGAGAGCGCTGCGGGCAGGCGAGTAAGGAAGGTGTTTAAAAGGCATCTGCTGCGCGAGACTTTCAGACTGCAAGTGGAAAGCGTCTGCCACTCGCACGCTTGCTGATTAGTAGCTAGTTGTCGTGTGGAAGAAGTAAGATCACTACTTCCTTCTGCTGCTCCCTACTGCTGTTGCTGTTCTCTGCGACAACAACTGCTCTTTCCCTTTACTTCCAGATGCAGAGAAATGCCCTGCGCAGCACAGAAACCTGTCACACCATGAGTGGCACAGGGTGTTGCAAATTCGGGCTTACATCAGTGGCAGGGGTATACTGCACAAACATGTGCTGTCCTGTCACACGTTCTCCTCGCTAGACACAGTGCAGAAGCTTTCCGCTTGCATTAAGAGCAAGAAAGGCAGAAGCCTCGATTCCGGAGTTCGGAGAGGGTAACCGCAAGAGGCGAGCCTCCTTCGGCAGAAGCTGCTTTCCGGAGTTCTTGGCAACCGGCCGAAATACCATGTGTGTCTGAGAGAGAGTGCCGGTCAGCGCGCGGGCGGTGGAAAGCGAGAGCGCTGCGGGCAGGCGAATAAGGAAGGTGTTTAAAAGGCATCTGGTGCGCGAGACTTTCAGACTGCAAGTGGAAAGCGTCTGCCACTCGCACGCTTGCTGATTAGTAGCTAGTTGTCGTGTGGAAGAAGTAAGATCACTACTTCCTTCTGCTGCTCCCTACTGCTGTTGCTGCTCTCTGCGACAACAATTGCTCTTTCCCTTTACTTCCAGATGCAGAGAAATGCCCTGCGCAGCACAGAAACCTGTCACACCATGAGTGGCATAGGGTGTTGCAAATTCGGGCTTACATCAGTGGCAGGGGTATACTGCACAAACATGTGCTGTCCTGTCACACGTTCTCCTCGCTAGACACAGTGCAGAAGCTTTCCGCTTGCATTAAGAGCAAGAAAGGCAGAAGCCTCGATTCCGGAGTTCGGAGAGGGTAACCGCAAGAGGCGAGCCTCCTTCGGCAGAAGCTGCTTTCCGGAGTTCTTGGCAACCGGCCGAAATACCATGTGTGTCTGAGAGAGAGTGCCGGTCAGCGTGCGGGCGGTGGAAAGCGAGAGCGCTGCGGGCAGGCGAATAAGGAAGGTGTTTAAAAGGCATCTGGTGCGCGAGACTTTCAGACTGCAAGTGGAAAGCGTCTGCCACTCGCACACTTGCTGATTAGTAGCTAGTTGTCGTGTGGAAGAAGTAAGATCACTACTTCCTTCTGCTGCTCCCTACTGCTGTTGCTGTTCTCTGCGACAACAATTGCTCTTTCCCTTTACTTCCAGATGCAGAGAAATGCCCTGCGCAGCACAGAAACCTGTCACACCATGAGTGGCATAGGGTGTTGCAAATTCGGGCTTACATCAGTGGCAGGGGTATACTGCACAAACATGTGCTGTCCTGTCACACGTTCTCCTCGCTAGACACAGTGCAGAAGCTTTCCGCTTGCATTAAGAGCAAGAAAGGCAGAAGCCTCGATTCCGGAGTTCGGAGAGGGTAACCGCAAGAGGCGAGCCTCCTTCGGCAGAAGCTGCTTTCCGGAGTTCTTGGCAACCGGCCGAAATACCATGTGTGTCTGAGAGAGAGTGCCGGTCAGCGCGAGGGCGGTGGAAAGCGAGAGCGCTGCGGGCAGGCGAATTAGGAAGGTGTTTAAAAGGCATCTGGTGCGCGAGACTTTCAGACTGCAAGTGGAAAGCGTCTGTCACTCGCACGCTTGCTGATTAGTAGCTAGTTGTCGTGTGGAAGAAGTAAGATCACTACTTCCTTCTGCTGCTCCCTACTGCTGTTGCTGCTCTCTGCGACAACAATTGCTCTTTCCCTTTACTTCCAGATGCAGAGAAATGCCCTGCGCAGCACAGAAACCTGTCACACCATGAGTGGCATAGGGTGTTGCAAATTCGGGCTTACATCAGTGGCAGGGGTATACTGCACAAACATGTGCTGTCCTGTCACACGTTCTCCTCGCTAGACGCAGTGCAGAAGCTTTCCGCTTGCATTAAGAGCAAGAAAGGCAGAAGCCTCGATTCCGGAGTTCGGAGAGGGTAACCGCAAGAGGCGAGCCTCCTTCGGCAGAAGCTGCTTTCCGGAGTTCTTGGCAACCGGCCGAAATACCATGTGTGTCTGAGAGAGAGTGCCGGTCAGCGCGCGGGCGGTGGAAAGCGAGAGCGCTGCGGGCAGGCGAATAAGGAAGGTGTTTAAAAGGCATCTGGTGCGCGAGACTTTCAGACTGCAAGTGGAAAGCGTCTGCCACTCGCACGCTTGCTGATTAGTAGCTAGTTGTCGTGTGGAAGAAGTAAGATCACTACTTCCTTCTGCTGCTCCCTACTGCTGTTGCTGTTCTCTGCGACAACAATTGCTCTTTCCCTTTACTTCCAGATGCAGAGAAATGCCCTGCGCAGCACAGAAACCTGTCACACCATGAGTGGCATAGGGTGTTGCAAATTCGGGCTTACATCAGTGGCAGGGGTATACTGCACAAACATGTGCTGTCCTGTCACACGTTCTCCTCGCTAGACGCAGTGCAGAAGCTTTCCGCTTGCATTAAGAGCAAGAAAGGCAGAAGCCTCGATTCCGGAGTTCGGAGAGGGTAACCGCAAGAGGCGAGCCTCCTTCGGCAGAAGCTGCTTTCCGGAGTTCTTGGCAACCGGCCGAAATACCATGTGTGTCTGAGAGTGAGTGCCGGTCAGCGCGCGGGCGGTGGAAAGCGAGAGCGCTGCGGGCAGGCGAGTAAGGAAGGTGTTTAAAAGGCATCTGGTGCGCGAGACTTTCAGACTGCAAGTGGAAAGCGTCTGCCACTCGCACGCTTGCTCATTAGTAGCTAGTTGTCGTGTGGAAGAAGTAAGATCACTACTTCCTTCTGCTGCTCCCTACTGCTGTTGCTGTTCTCTGCGACAACAATTGCTCTTTCCCTTTACTTCCAGATGTAGAGAAATGCCCTGCGCAGCACAGAAACCTGTCACACCATGCGTGGCATAGGGTGTCGCAAATTCGGGCTTACATCAGTGGCAGGGGTATACTGCACAAACATGTGCTGTCCTGTCACACGTTCTCCTCGCTAGACACAGTGCAGAAGCTTTCCGCTTGCATTAAGAGCAAGAAAGGCAGAAGCCTCGATTCCGGAGTTCGGAGAGGGTAACCGCAAGAGGCGAGCCTCCTTCGGCAGAAGCTGCTTTCCGGAGTTCTTGGCAACCGGCCGAAATACCATGTGTGTCTGAGAGAGAGTGCCGGTCAGAGCGCGGGCGGTGGAAAGAGAGAGCGCTGCGGGCAGGCGAGTAAGGAAGGTGTTTAAAAGGCATCTGCTGCGCGAGACTTTCAGACTGCAAGTGGAAAGCGTCTGCCACTCGCACGCTTGCTGATTAGTAGCTAGTTGTCGTGTGGAAGAAGTAAGATCACTACTTCCTTCTGCTGCTCCCTACTGCTGTTGCTGTTCTCTGCGACAACAACTGCTCTTTCCCTTTACTTCCAGATGCAGAGAAATGCCCTGCGCAGCACAGAAACCTGTCACACCATGAGTGGCACAGGGTGTTGCAAATTCGGGCTTACATCAGTGGCAGGGGTATACTGCACAAACATGTGCTGTCCTGTCACACGTTCTCCTCGCTAGACACAGTGCAGAAGCTTTCCGCTTGCATTAAGAGCAAGAAAGGCAGAAGCCTCGATTCCGGAGTTCGGAGAGGGTAACCGCAAGAGGCGAGCCTCCTTCGGCAGAAGCTGCTTTCCGGAGTTCTTGGCAACCGGCCGAAATACCATGTGTGTCTGAGAGAGAGTGCCGGTCAGCGTGCGGGCGGTGGAAAGCGAGAGCGCTGCGGGCAGGCGAATAAGGAAGGTGTTTAAAAGGCATCTGGTGCGCGAGACTTTCAGACTGCAAGTGGAAAGCGTCTGCCACTCGCACACTTGCTGATTAGTAGCTAGTTGTCGTGTGGAAGAAGTAAGATCACTACTTCCTTCTGCTGCTCCCTACTGCTGTTGCTGTTCTCTGCGACAACAATTGCTCTTTCCCTTTACTTCCAGATGCAGAGAAATGCCCTGCGCAGCACAGAAACCTGTCACACCATGAGTGGCATAGGGTGTTGCAAATTCGGGCTTACATCAGTGGCAGGGGTATACTGCACAAACATGTGCTGTCCTGTCACACGTTCTCCTCGCTAGACACAGTGCAGAAGCTTTCCGCTTGCATTAAGAGCAAGAAAGGCAGAAGCCTCGATTCCGGAGTTCGGAGAGGGTAACCGCAAGAGGCGAGCCTCCTTCGGCAGAAGCTGCTTTCCGGAGTTCTTGGCAACCGGCCGAAATACCATGTGTGTCTGAGAGAGAGTGCCGGTCAGCGCGAGGGCGGTGGAAAGCGAGAGCGCTGCGGGCAGGCGAATTAGGAAGGTGTTTAAAAGGCATCTGGTGCGCGAGACTTTCAGACTGCAAGTGGAAAGCGTCTGTCACTCGCACGCTTGCTGATTAGTAGCTAGTTGTCGTGTGGAAGAAGTAAGATCACTACTTCCTTCTGCTGCTCCCTACTGCTGTTGCTGCTCTCTGCGACAACAATTGCTCTTTCCCTTTACTTCCAGATGCAGAGAAATGCCCTGCGCAGCACAGAAACCTGTCACACCATGAGTGGCATAGGGTGTTGCAAATTCGGGCTTACATCAGTGGCAGGGGTATACTGCACAAACATGTGCTGTCCTGTCACACGTTCTCCTCGCTAGACGCAGTGCAGAAGCTTTCCGCTTGCATTAAGAGCAAGAAAGGCAGAAGCCTCGATTCCGGAGTTCGGAGAGGGTAACCGCAAGAGGCGAGCCTCCTTCGGCAGAAGCTGCTTTCCGGAGTTCTTGGCAACCGGCCGAAATACCATGTGTGTCTGAGAGAGAGTGCCGGTCAGCGCGCGGGCGGTGGAAAGCGAGAGCGCTGCGGGCAGGCGAATAAGGAAGGTGTTTAAAAGGCATCTGGTGCGCGAGACTTTCAGACTGCAAGTGGAAAGCGTCTGCCACTCGCACGCTTGCTGATTAGTAGCTAGTTGTCGTGTGGAAGAAGTAAGATCACTACTTCCTTCTGCTGCTCCCTACTGCTGTTGCTGTTCTCTGCGACAACAATTGCTCTTTCCCTTTACTTCCAGATGCAGAGAAATGCCCTGCGCAGCACAGAAACCTGTCACACCATGAGTGGCATAGGGTGTTGCAAATTCGGGCTTACATCAGTGGCAGGGGTATACTGCACAAACATGTGCTGTCCTGTCACACGTTCTCCTCGCTAGACACAGTGCAGAAGCTTTCCGCTTGCATTAAGAGCAAGAAAGGCAGAAGCCTCGATTCCGGAGTTCGGAGAGGGTAACCGCAAGAGGCGAGCCTCCTTCGGCAGAAGCTGCTTTCCGGAGTTCTTGGCAACCGGCCGAAATACCATGTGTGTCTGAGAGAGAGTGCCGGTCAGCGCGAGGGCGGTGGAAAGCGAGAGCGCTGCGGGCAGGCGAATTAGGAAGGTGTTTAAAAGGCATCTGGTGCGCGAGACTTTCAGACTGCAAGTGGAAAGCGTCTGTCACTCGCACGCTTGCTGATTAGTAGCTAGTTGTCGTGTGGAAGAAGTAAGATCACTACTTCCTTCTGCTGCTCCCTACTGCTGTTGCTGTTCTCTGCGACAACAATTGCTCTTTCCCTTTACTTCCAGATGCAGAGAAATGCCCTGCGCAGCACAGAAACCTGTCACACCATGAGTGGCATAGGGTGTTGCAAATTCGGGCTTACATCAGTGGCAGGGGTATACTGCACAAACATGTGCTGTCCTGTCACACGTTCTCCTCGCTAGACACAGTGCAGAAGCTTTCCGCTTGCATTAAGAGCAAGAAAGGCAGAAGCCTCGATTCCGGAGTTCGGAGAGGGTAACCGCAAGAGGCGAGCCTCCTTCGGCAGAAGCTGCTTTCCGGAGTTCTTGGCAACCGGCCGAAATACCATGTGTGTCTGAGAGAGAGTGCCGGTCAGCGCGCGGGCGGTGGAAAGCGAGAGCGCTGCGGGCAGGCGAATAAGGAAGGTGTTTAAAAGGCATCTGGTGCGCGAGACTTTCAGACTGCAAGTGGAAAGCGTCTGCCACTCGCACGCTTGCTGATTAGTAGCTAGTTGTCGTGTGGAAGAAGTAAGATCACTACTTCCTTCTGCTGCTCCCTACTGCTGTTGCTGTTCTCTGCGACAACAATTGCTCTTTCCCTTTACTTCCAGATGCAGAGAAATGCCCTGCGCAGCACAGAAACCTGTCACACCATGAGTGGCATAGGGTGTTGCAAATTCGGGCTTACATCAGTGGCAGGGGTATACTGCACAAACATGTGCTGTCCTGTCACACGTTCTCCTCGCTAGACGCAGTGCAGAAGCTTTCCGCTTGCATTAAGAGCAAGAAAGGCAGAAGCCTCGATTCCGGAGTTCGGAGAGGGTAACCGCAAGAGGCGAGCCTCCTTCGGCAGAAGCTGCTTTCCGGAGTTCTTGGCAACCGGCCGAAATACCATGTGTGTCTGAGAGAGAGTGCCGGTCAGCGCGCGGGCGGTGGAAAGCGAGAGCGCTGCGGGCAGGCGAATAAGGAAGGTGTTTAAAAGGCATCTGGTGCGCGAGACTTTCAGACTGCAAGTGGAAAGCGTCTGCCACTCGCACGCTTGCTGATTAGTAGCTAGTTGTCGTGTGGAAGAAGTAAGATCACTACTTCCTTCTGCTGCTCCCTACTGCTGTTGCTGTTCTCTGCGACAACAATTGCTCTTTCCCTTTACTTCCAGATGCAGAGAAATGCCCTGCGCAGCACAGAAACCTGTCACACCATGAGTGGCATAGGGTGTTGCAAATTCGGGCTTACATCAGTGGCAGGGGTATACTGCACAAACATGTGCTGTCCTGTCACACGTTCTCCTCGCTAGACGCAGTGCAGAAGCTTTCCGCTTGCATTAAGAGCAAGAAAGGCAGAAGCCTCGATTCCGGAGTTCGGAGAGGGTAACCGCAAGAGGCGAGCCTCCTTCGGCAGAAGCTGCTTTCCGGAGTTCTTGGCAACCGGCCGAAATACCATGTGTGTCTGAGAGTGAGTGCCGGTCAGCGCGCGGGCGGTGGAAAGCGAGAGCGCTGCGGGCAGGCGAATTAGGAAGGTGTTTAAAAGGCATCTGGTGCGCGAGACTTTCAGACTGCAAGTGGAAAGCGTCTGCCACTCGCACGCTTGCTCATTAGTAGCTAGTTGTCGTGTGGAAGAAGTAAGATCACTACTTCCTTCTGCTGCTCCCTACTGCTGTTGCTGTTCTCTGCGACAACAATTGCTCTTTCCCTTTACTTCCAGATGTAGAGAAATGCCCTGCGCAGCACAGAAACCTGTCACACCATGCGTGGCATAGGGTGTCGCAAATTCGGGCTTACATCAGTGGCAGGGGTATACTGCACAAACATGTGCTGTCCTGTCACACGTTCTCCTCGCTAGACACAGTGCAGAAGCTTTCCGCTTGCATTAAGAGCAAGAAAGGCAGAAGCCTCGATTCCGGAGTTCGGAGAGGGTAACCGCAAGAGGCGAGCCTCCTTCGGCAGAAGCTGCTTTCCGGAGTTCTTGGCAACCGGCCGAAATACCATGTGTGTCTGAGAGAGAGTGCCAGTCAGAGCGCGGGCGGTGGAAAGCGAGAGCGCTGCGGGCAGGCGAGTAAGGAAGGTGTTTAAAAGGCATCTGCTGCGCGAGACTTTCAGACTGCAAGTGGAAAGCGTCTGCCACTCGCACGCTTGCTGATTAGTAGCTAGTTGTCGTGTGGAAGAAGTAAGATCACTACTTCCTTCTGCTGCTCCCTACTGCTGTTGCTGTTCTCTGCGACAACAACTGCTCTTTCCCTTTACTTCCAGATGCAGAGAAATGCCCTGCGCAGCACAGAAACCTGTCACACCATGAGTGGCATAGGGTGTTGCAAATTCGGGCTTACATCAGTGGCAGGGGTATACTGCACAAACATGTGCTGTCCTGTCACACGTTCTCCTCGCTAGACACAGTGCAGAAGCTTTCCGCTTGCATTAAGAGCAAGAAAGGCAGAAGCCTCGATTCCGGAGTTCGGAGAGGGTAACCGCAAGAGGCGAGCCTCCTTCGGCAGAAGCTGCTTTCCGGGGTTCTTGGCAACCGGCTGAAATACCATGTGTGTCTGAGAGAGAGTGCCGGTCAGCACGCGGGGGGTGGAAAGCGAGAGCGCTGCGGGCAGGCGAATAAGGAAGGTGTTTAAAAGGCATCTGGTGCGCGAGACTTTCAGACTGCAAGTGGAAAGCGTCTGCCACTCGCACGCTTGCTGATTAGTAGCTAGTTGTCGTGTGGAAGAAGTAAGATCACTACTTCCTTCTGCTGCTCCCTACTGCTGTTGCTGTTCTCTGCGACAACAATTGCTCTTTCCCTTTACTTCCAGATGCAGAGAAATGCCCTGCGCAGCACAGAAACCTGTCACACCATGAGTGGCATAGGGTGTTGCAAATTCGGGCTTACATCAGTGGCAGGGGTATACTGCACAAACATGTGCTGTCCTGTCACACGTTCTCCTCGCTAGACGCAGTGCAGAAGCTTTCCGCTTGCATTAAGAGCAAGAAAGGCAGAAGCCTCGATTCCGGAGTTCGGAGAGGGTAACCGCAAGAGGCGAGCCTCCTTCGGCAGAAGCTGCTTTCCGGAGTTCTTGGCAACCGGCCGAAATACCATGTGTGTCTGAGAGTGAGTGCCGGTCAGCGCGCGGGCGGTGGAAAGCGAGAGCGCTGCGGGCAGGCGAATTAGGAAGGTGTTTAAAAGGCATCTGGTGCGCGAGACTTTCAGACTGCAAGTGGAAAGCGTCTGCCACTCGCACGCTTGCTGATTAGTAGCTAGTTGTCGTGTGGAAGAAGTAAGATCACTACTTCCTTCTGCTGCTCCCTACTGCTGTTGCTGTTCTCTGCGACAACAATTGCTCTTTCCCTTTACTTCCAGATGTAGAGAAATGCCCTGCGCAGCACAGAAACCTGTCACACCATGCGTGGCATAGGGTGTCGCAAATTCGGGCTTACATCAGTGGCAGGGGTATACTGCACAAACATGTGCTGTCCTGTCACACGTTCTCCTCGCTAGACGCAGTGCAGAAGCTTTCCGCTTGCATTAAGAGCAAGAAAGGCAGAAGCCTCGATTCCGGAGTTCGGAGAGGGTAACCGCAAGAGGCGAGCCTCCTTCGGCAGAAGCTGCTTTCCGGAGTTCTTGGCAACCGGCCGAAATACCATGTGTGTCTGAGAGAGAGTGCCGGTCAGCGCGCGGGCGGTGGAAAGCGAGAGCGCTGCGGGCAGGCGAATAAGGAAGGTGTTTAAAAGGCATCTGGTGCGCGAGACTTTCAGACTGCAAGTGGAAAGCGTCTGCCACTCGCACGCTTGCTGATTAGTAGCTAGTTGTCGTGTGGAAGAAGTAAGATCACTACTTCCTTCTGCTGCTCCCTACTGCTGTTGCTGCTCTCTGCGACAACAATTGCTCTTTCCCTTTACTTCCAGATGCAGAGAAATGCCCTGCGCAGCACAGAAACCTGTCACACCATGAGTGGCATAGGGTGTTGCAAATTCGGGCTTACATCAGTGGCAGGGGTATACTGCACAAACATGTGCTGTCCTGTCACACGTTCTCCTCGCTAGACACAGTGCAGAAGCTTTCCGCTTGCATTAAGAGCAAGAAAGGCAGAAGCCTCGATTCCGGAGTTCGGAGAGGGTAACCGCAAGAGGCGAGCCTCCTTCGGCAGAAGCTGCTTTCCGGATTCTTGGCAACCGGCCGAAATACCATGTGTGTCTGAGAGAGAGTGCCGGTCAGCGCGCGGGCGGTGGAAAGCGAGAGCGCTGCGGGCAGGCGAATTAGGAAGGTGTTTAAAAGGCATCTGGTGCGCGAGACTTTCAGACTGCAAGTGGAAAGCGTCTGCCACTCGCACGCTTGCTGATTAGTAGCTAGTTGTCGTGTGGAAGAAGTAAGATCACTACTTCCTTCTGCTGCTCCCTACTGCTGTTGCTGTTCTCTGCGACAACAATTGCTCTTTCCCTTTACTTCCAGATGCAGAGAAATGCCCTGCGCAGCACAGAAACCTGTCACACCATGAGTGGCATAGGGTGTTGCAAATTCGGGATTACATCAGTGGCAGGGGTATACTGCACAAACATGTGCTGTCCTGTCACACGTTCTCCTCGCTAGACACAGTGCAGAAGCTTTCCGCTTGCATTAAGAGCAAGAAAGGCAGAAGCCTCGATTCCGGAGTTCGGAGAGGGTAACCGCAAGAGGCGAGCCTCCTTCGGCAGAAGCTGCTTTCCGGAGTTCTTGGCAACCGGCCGAAATACCATGTGTGTCTGAGAGAGAGTGCCGGTCAGCGCGAGGGCGGTGGAAAGCGAGAGCGCTGCGGGCAGGCGAATTAGGAAGGTGTTTAAAAGGCATCTGGTGCGCGAGACTTTCAGACTGCAAGTGGAAAGCGTCTGTCACTCGCACGCTTGCTGATTAGTAGCTAGTTGTCGTGTGGAAGAAGTAAGATCACTACTTCCTTCTGCTGCTCCCTACTGCTGTTGCTGTTCTCTGCGACAACAATTGCTCTTTCCCTTTACTTCCAGATGCAGAGAAATGCCCTGCGCAGCACAGAAACCTGTCACACCATGAGTGGCATAGGGTGTTGCAAATTCGGGCTTACATCAGTGGCAGGGGTATACTGCACAAACATGTGCTGTCCTGTCACACGTTCTCCTCGCTAGACACAGTGCAGAAGCTTTCCGCTTGCATTAAGAGCAAGAAAGGCAGAAGCCTCGATTCCGGAGTTCGGAGAGGGTAACCGCAAGAGGCGAGCCTCCTTCGGCAGAAGCTGCTTTCCGGAGTTCTTGGCAACCGGCCGAAATACCATGTGTGTCTGAGAGAGAGTGCCGGTCAGCGCGCGGGCGGTGGAAAGCGAGAGCGCTGCGGGCAGGCGAATAAGGAAGGTGTTTAAAAGGCATCTGGTGCGCGAGACTTTCAGACTGCAAGTGGAAAGCGTCTGCCACTCGCACGCTTGCTGATTAGTAGCTAGTTGTCGTGTGGAAGAAGTAAGATCACTACTTCCTTCTGCTGCTCCCTACTGCTGTTGCTGTTCTCTGCGACAACAATTGCTCTTTCCCTTTACTTCCAGATGCAGAGAAATGCCCTGCGCAGCACAGAAACCTGTCACACCATGAGTGGCATAGGGTGTTGCAAATTCGGGCTTACATCAGTGGCAGGGGTATACTGCACAAACATGTGCTGTCCTGTCACACGTTCTCCTCGCTAGACGCAGTGCAGAAGCTTTCCGCTTGCATTAAGAGCAAGAAAGGCAGAAGCCTCGATTCCGGAGTTCGGAGAGGGTAACCGCAAGAGGCGAGCCTCCTTCGGCAGAAGCTGCTTTCCGGAGTTCTTGGCAACCGGCCGAAATACCATGTGTGTCTGAGAGAGAGTGCCGGTCAGCGCGCGGGCGGTGGAAAGCGAGAGCGCTGCGGGCAGGCGAATAAGGAAGGTGTTTAAAAGGCATCTGGTGCGCGAGACTTTCAGACTGCAAGTGGAAAGCGTCTGCCACTCGCACGCTTGCTGATTAGTAGCTAGTTGTCGTGTGGAAGAAGTAAGATCACTACTTCCTTCTGCTGCTCCCTACTGCTGTTGCTGTTCTCTGCGACAACAATTGCTCTTTCCCTTTACTTCCAGATGCAGAGAAATGCCCTGCGCAGCACAGAAACCTGTCACACCATGAGTGGCATAGGGTGTTGCAAATTCGGGCTTACATCAGTGGCAGGGGTATACTGCACAAACATGTGCTGTCCTGTCACACGTTCTCCTCGCTAGACGCAGTGCAGAAGCTTTCCGCTTGCATTAAGAGCAAGAAAGGCAGAAGCCTCGATTCCGGAGTTCGGAGAGGGTAACCGCAAGAGGCGAGCCTCCTTCGGCAGAAGCTGCTTTCCGGAGTTCTTGGCAACCGGCCGAAATACCATGTGTGTCTGAGAGTGAGTGCCGGTCAGCGCGCGGGCGGTGGAAAGCGAGAGCGCTGCGGGCAGGCGAATTAGGAAGGTGTTTAAAAGGCATCTGGTGCGCGAGACTTTCAGACTGCAAGTGGAAAGCGTCTGCCACTCGCACGCTTGCTCATTAGTAGCTAGTTGTCGTGTGGAAGAAGTAAGATCACTACTTCCTTCTGCTGCTCCCTACTGCTGTTGCTGTTCTCTGCGACAACAATTGCTCTTTCCCTTTACTTCCAGATGTAGAGAAATGCCCTGCGCAGCACAGAAACCTGTCACACCATGCGTGGCATAGGGTGTCGCAAATTCGGGCTTACATCAGTGGCAGGGGTATACTGCACAAACATGTGCTGTCCTGTCACACGTTCTCCTCGCTAGACACAGTGCAGAAGCTTTCCGCTTGCATTAAGAGCAAGAAAGGCAGAAGCCTCGATTCCGGAGTTCGGAGAGGGTAACCGCAAGAGGCGAGCCTCCTTCGGCAGAAGCTGCTTTCCGGAGTTCTTGGCAACCGGCCGAAATACCATGTGTGTCTGAGAGAGAGTGCCGGTCAGAGCGCGGGCGGTGGAAAGCGAGAGCGCTGCGGGCAGGCGAGTAAGGAAGGTGTTTAAAAGGCATCTGCTGCGCGAGACTTTCAGACTGCAAGTGGAAAGCGTCTGCCACTCGCACGCTTGCTGATTAGTAGCTAGTTGTCGTGTGGAAGAAGTAAGATCACTACTTCCTTCTGCTGCTCCCTACTGCTGTTGCTGTTCTCTGCGACAACAACTGCTCTTTCCCTTTACTTCCAGATGCAGAGAAATGCCCTGCGCAGCACAGAAACCTGTCACACCATGAGTGGCACAGGGTGTTGCAAATTCGGGCTTACATCAGTGGCAGGGGTATACTGCACAAACATGTGCTGTCCTGTCACACGTTCTCCTCGCTAGACACAGTGCAGAAGCTTTCCGCTTGCATTAAGAGCAAGAAAGGCAGAAGCCTCGATTCCGGAGTTCGGAGAGGGTAACCGCAAGAGGCGAGCCTCCTTCGGCAGAAGCTGCTTTCCGGAGTTCTTGGCAACCGGCCGAAATACCATGTGTGTCTGAGAGAGAGTGCCGGTCAGCGCGCGGGCGGTGGAAAGCGAGAGCGCTGCGGGCAGGCGAATAAGGAAGGTGTTTAAAAGGCATCTGGTGCGCGAGACTTTCAGACTGCAAGTGGAAAGCGTCTGCCACTCGCACGCTTGCTGATTAGTAGCTAGTTGTCGTGTGGAAGAAGTAAGATCACTACTTCCTTCTGCTGCTCCCTACTGCTGTTGCTGCTCTCTGCGACAACAATTGCTCTTTCCCTTTACTTCCAGATGCAGAGAAATGCCCTGCGCAGCACAGAAACCTGTCACACCATGAGTGGCATAGGGTGTTGCAAATTCGGGCTTACATCAGTGGCAGGGGTATACTGCACAAACATGTGCTGTCCTGTCACACGTTCTCCTCGCTAGACACAGTGCAGAAGCTTTCCGCTTGCATTAAGAGCAAGAAAGGCAGAAGCCTCGATTCCGGAGTTCGGAGAGGGTAACCGCAAGAGGCGAGCCTCCTTCGGCAGAAGCTGCTTTCCGGAGTTCTTGGCAACCGGCCGAAATACCATGTGTGTCTGAGAGAGAGTGCCGGTCAGCGTGCGGGCGGTGGAAAGCGAGAGCGCTGCGGGCAGGCGAATAAGGAAGGTGTTTAAAAGGCATCTGGTGCGCGAGACTTTCAGACTGCAAGTGGAAAGCGTCTGCCACTCGCACACTTGCTGATTAGTAGCTAGTTGTCGTGTGGAAGAAGTAAGATCACTACTTCCTTCTGCTGCTCCCTACTGCTGTTGCTGTTCTCTGCGACAACAATTGCTCTTTCCCTTTACTTCCAGATGCAGAGAAATGCCCTGCGCAGCACAGAAACCTGTCACACCATGAGTGGCATAGGGTGTTGCAAATTCGGGCTTACATCAGTGGCAGGGGTATACTGCACAAACATGTGCTGTCCTGTCACACGTTCTCCTCGCTAGACACAGTGCAGAAGCTTTCCGCTTGCATTAAGAGCAAGAAAGGCAGAAGCCTCGATTCCGGAGTTCGGAGAGGGTAACCGCAAGAGGCGAGCCTCCTTCGGCAGAAGCTGCTTTCCGGAGTTCTTGGCAACCGGCCGAAATACCATGTGTGTCTGAGAGAGAGTGCCGGTCAGCGCGAGGGCGGTGGAAAGCGAGAGCGCTGCGGGCAGGCGAATTAGGAAGGTGTTTAAAAGGCATCTGGTGCGCGAGACTTTCAGACTGCAAGTGGAAAGCGTCTGTCACTCGCACGCTTGCTGATTAGTAGCTAGTTGTCGTGTGGAAGAAGTAAGATCACTACTTCCTTCTGCTGCTCCCTACTGCTGTTGCTGCTCTCTGCGACAACAATTGCTCTTTCCCTTTACTTCCAGATGCAGAGAAATGCCCTGCGCAGCACAGAAACCTGTCACACCATGAGTGGCATAGGGTGTTGCAAATTCAGGCTTACATCAGTGGCAGGGGTATACTGCACAAACATGTGCTGTCCTGTCACACGTTCTCCTCGCTAGACGCAGTGCAGAAGCTTTCCGCTTGCATTAAGAGCAAGAAAGGCAGAAGCCTCGATTCCGGAGTTCGGAGAGGGTAACCGCAAGAGGCGAGCCTCCTTCGGCAGAAGCTGCTTTCCGGAGTTCTTGGCAACCGGCCGAAATACCATGTGTGTCTGAGAGAGAGTGCCGGTCAGCGCGCGGGCGGTGGAAAGCGAGAGCGCTGCGGGCAGGCGAATAAGGAAGGTGTTTAAAAGGCATCTGGTGCGCGAGACTTTCAGACTGCAAGTGGAAAGCGTCTGCCACTCGCACGCTTGCTGATTAGTAGCTAGTTGTCGTGTGGAAGAAGTAAGATCACTACTTCCTTCTGCTGCTCCCTACTGCTGTTGCTGTTCTCAGCGACAACAATTGCTCTTTCCCTTTACTTCCAGATGCAGAGAAATGCCCTGCGCAGCACAGAAACCTGTCACACCATGAGTGGCATAGGGTGTTGCAAATTCGGGCTTACATCAGTGGCAGGGGTATACTGCACAAACATGTGCTGTCCTGTCACACGTTCTCCTCGCTAGACACAGTGCAGAAGCTTTCCGCTTGCATTAAGAGCAAGAAAGGCAGAAGCCTCGATTCCGGAGTTCGGGAGGGTAACCGCAAGAGGCGAGCCTCCTTCGGCAGAAGCTGCTTTCCGGGGTTCTTGGCAACCGGCTGAAATACCATGTGTGTCTGAGAGAGAGTGCCGGTCAGCACGCGGGGGGTGGAAAGCGAGAGCGCTGCGGGCAGGCGAATAAGGAAGGTGTTTAAAAGGCATCTGGTGCGCGAGACTTTCAGACTGCAAGTGGAAAGCGTCTGCCACTCGCACGCTTGCTGATTAGTAGCTAGTTGTCGTGTGGAAGAAGTAAGATCACTACTTCCTTCTGCTGCTCCCTACTGCTGTTGCTGTTCTCTGCGACAACAATTGCTCTTTCCCTTTACTTCCAGATGCAGAGAAATGCCCTGCGCAGCACAGAAACCTGTCACACCATGAGTGGCATAGGGTGTTGCAAATTCGGGCTTACATCAGTGGCAGGGGTATACTGCACAAACATGTGCTGTCCTGTCACACGTTCTCCTCGCTAGACGCAGTGCAGAAGCTTTCCGCTTGCATTAAGAGCAAGAAAGGCAGAAGCCTCGATTCCGGAGTTCGGAGAGGGTAACCGCAAGAGGCGAGCCTCCTTCGGCAGAAGCTGCTTTCCGGAGTTCTTGGCAACCGGCCGAAATACCATGTGTGTCTGAGAGAGAGTGCCAGTCAGCGCGCGGGCGGTGGAAAGCGAGAGCGCTGCGGGCAGGCGAATTAGGAAGGTGTTTAAAAGGCATCTGGTGCGCGAGACTTTCAGACTGCAAGTGGAAAGCGTCTGCCACTCGCACGCTTGCTCATTAGTAGCTAGTTGTCGTGTGGAAGAAGTAAGATCACTACTTCCTTCTGCTGCTCCCTACTGCTGTTGCTGTTCTCTGCGACAACAATTGCTCTTTCCCTTTACTTCCAGATGTAGAGAAATGCCCTGCGCAGCACAGAAACCTGTCACACCATGCGTGGCATAGGGTGTCGCAAATTCGGGCTTACATCAGTGGCAGGGGTATACTGCACAAACATGTGCTGTCCTGTCACACGTTCTCCTCGCTAGACACAGTGCAGAAGCTTTCCGCTTGCATTAAGGGCAAGAAAGACAGAAGCCTCGATTCCGGAGTTCGGAGAGGGTAACCGCAAGAGGCGAGCCTCCTTCGGCAGAAGCTGCTTTCCGGAGTTCTTGGCAACCGGCCGAAATACCATGTGTGTCTGAGAGAGAGTGCCGGTCAGCGCGCGGGCGGTGGAAAGCGAGAGCGCTGCGGGCAGGCGAATAAGGAAGGTGTTTAAAAGGCATCTGGTGCGCGAGACTTTCAGACTGCAAGTGGAAAGCGTCTGCCACTCGCACGCTTGCTGATTAGTAGCTAGTTGTCGTGTGGAAAAAGTAAGATCACTACTTCCTTCTGCTGCTCCCTACTGCTGTTGTTGTTCTCTGCGACAACAATTGCTCTTTCCCTTTACTTCCAGATGTAGAGAAATGCCCTGCGCAGCACAGAAACCTGTCACACCATGAGTGGCATAAGGTGTTGCAAATTCGGGCTTACATCAGTGGCAGGGGTATACTGCACAAACATGTGCTGTCCTGTCACACGTTCTCCTCGCTAGACGCAGTGCAGAAGCTTTCCGCTTGCATTAAGAGCAAGAAAGGCAGAAGCCTCGATTCCGGAGTTCGGAGAGGGTAACCGCAAGAGGCGAGCCTCCTTCGGCAGAAGCTGCTTTCCGGAGTTCTTGGCAACCGGCCGAAATACCATGTGTGTCTGAGAGAGAGTGCCGGTCAGCGCGCGGGCGGTGGAAAGCGAGAGCGCTGCGGGCAGGCGAATAAGGAAGGTGTTTAAAAGGCATCTGGTGCGCGAGACTTTCAGACTGCAAGTGGAAAGCGTCTGCCACTCGCACGCTTGCTGATTAGTAGCTAGTTGTCGTGTGGAAGAAGTAAGATCACTACTTCCTTCTGCTGCTCCCTACTGCTGTTGCTGCTCTCTGCGACAACAATTGCTCTTTCCCTTTACTTCCAGATGCAGAGAAATGCCCTGCGCAGCACAGAAACCTGTCACACCATGAGTGGCATAGGGTGTTGCAAATTCGGGCTTACATCAGTGGCAGGGGTATACTGCACAAACATGTGCTGTCCTGTCACACGTTCTCCTCGCTAGACACAGTGCAGAAGCTTTCCGCTTGCATTAAGAGCAAGAAAGGCAGAAGCCTCGATTCCGGAGTTCGGAGAGGGTAACCGCAAGAGGCGAGCCTCCTTCGGCAGAAGCTGCTTTCCGGAGTTCTTGGCAACCGGCCGAAATACCATGTGTGTCTGAGAGAGAGTGCCGGTCAGCGCGCGGGCGGTGGAAAGCGAGAGCGCTGCGGGCAGGCGAATAAGGAAGGTGTTTAAAAGGCATCTGGTGCGCGAGACTTTCAGACTGCAAGTGGAAAGCGTCTGCCACTCGCACGCTTGCTGATTAGTAGCTAGTTGTCGTGTGGAAGAAGTAAGATCACTACTTCCTTCTGCTGCTCCCTACTGCTGTTGCTGCTCTCTGCGACAACAATTGCTCTTTCCCTTTACTTCCAGATGCAGAGAAATGCCCTGCGCAGCACAGAAACCTGTCACACCATGAGTGGCATAGGGTGTTGCAAATTCGGGCTTACATCAGTGGCAGGGGTATACTGCACAAACATGTGCTGTCCTGTCACACGTTCTCCTCGCTAGACACAGTGCAGAAGCTTTCCGCTTGCATTAAGAGCAAGAAAGGCAGAAGCCTCGATTCCGGAGTTCGGAGAGGGTAACCGCAAGAGGCGAGCCTCCTTCGGCCGAAGCTGCTTTCCGGAGTTCTTGGCAACCAGCCGAAATACCATGTGTGTCTGAGAGAGAGTGCCGGTCAGCGCGCGGGCGGTGGAAAGCGAGAGCGCTGCGGGCAGGCGAATAAGGAAGGTGTTTAAAAGGCATCTGGTGCGCGAGACTTTTAGACTGCATGTGGAACGTAGTTGCCATTCGCACACTTGCTGAGTAGTCGCTAAGTTGTCGTGTGGAAGAAGTACTGCCTCGACTTCCTTCTGCTGCTCCCTACTGCTGTTGCTGCTCTCTGCGACAACAATTCGTTTTCCGTTTTGCTTACAGATGCAGAGAAGTGCCCTGCGCAGCACAGAAACCTGTCATACTATGAGTGGCACAGGGTGCTGCAAATCCGTGCTTACATCAGTGGCAGGGGTATACTGCACAAACATGTGCTGTCCTGTCACTCGTTTTCCTCGCCAAACTCCGTGCAAAAGCTTTCCGTTTGCATTAAGTGCAAGAAAGGCAGAAGCCGCGACTCCGCAAGTCTCAGAAGGTAACCGCAAGAGGCGAGCCTCCTTCGGCAGAAGCTGCTTTCCGGAGTTCTTGGCAACCGGCCGAAATACCATGTTTGTCTGAGAGAGAGTGCCGGTCAGCGCGCGGGCGGTGGAAAGCGCGAGCGCGGCAGGCAAGCGAATAAGAAATATGTTTAACAGGTATCTGGCGCCGAGACTTTTAGACTGCAAGTGGGATGTAACTGCCAGTCGTCCCCTTGATAATTGGTTGCTAGTTGTCTTGTTGAAGAGGTAAGATCACTACTTCTTTCTGCTGCACCCTACTGCTGTTGCTGCTCTCTGCTACAACAATTGCTCTTTCCATTTACTCCCAGATGCAGAGAAATGCCCTGCGCAGCACAGAAACCTATCACACCATGAGTGACATAGGGTGTTGCAAATCCGTGCTTGTGTAAGTGGCAGGGGTAAGCTGCACAAACATATGCTGTCCTGTCACGCGTTCTCTTTGCCAGAAGCTGTGCAAAAGCTTTCCGCTTGCATTAAGAGCAAGAAAGGCAGAAGCTTCGATTCTGGATTTCGGAGAAAGTAAACGCAAGAGGCGAACCTCCTTCGGCAGAATCCGCTTTTCAGAACTCTTGGCAACCGGCCAAAGTACCATGTGTGTCTGTGGGACGTTGCCGGTCAGCGCGCGGGCGGTGGAAAGCGAGAGCGCTGCGGGCAGGCTAATAAGGAAGGTGTTTAAAAGGCATCTGGTGCGCGAGACTTTCAGACTGCAAGATGAAAGGAGATGCCACTCGCCCGCTTGCTGATTAGTAGCTAGCTGTCGTGTGGAAGAAGTAAGATCACTACTTCCTTCTGCTGCTCCCTACTGCTGTTGTTGCTCTCTGCGACAATAGTTGCACTTTCCCTTTTACTCCCAGAAGCAGAGAAATGTCCTGCGCAGCACAGAAACCTGTCACACCATGGGTGGCATAGGGTGCTGCAAATTCGTGCTTACATCAGTGGCAGCGGTATACTGCACAAACATGTGCTGTCCTGTCACTCGTTCTCCTCGCCAAATTCTGTGCAAAAGCTTTCCGCTTGCATTAAGAGCAAGAAAGGCAGAAGCCTCGATTCCGGAGTTCGGAGAGGGTAACCGCAAGAGGCGAGCCTCCTTCGGCAGAAGCTGCTTTCCGGAGTTCTTGGCAACCGGCCGAAATACCATGTGTGTCTGAGAGAGAGTGCCGGTCAGCGCGCGGGCGGTGGAAAGCGAGAGCGCTGCGGGCAGGCGAATAAGGAAGGTGTTTAAAAGGCATCTGGTGCGCGAGACTTTCAGACTGCAAGTGGAAAGCGTCTGCCACTCGCACGCTTGCTGATTAGTAGCTAGTTGTCGTGTGGAAGAAGTAAGATCACTACTTCCTTCTGCTGCTCCCTACTGCTGTTGCTGCTCTCTGCGACAACAATTGCTCTTTCCCTTTACTTCCAGATGCAGAGAAATGCCCTGCGCAGGACAGAAACCTGTCACACCATGAGTGGCATAGGGTGTTGCAAATTCGGGCTTACATCAGTGGCAGGGGTATACTGCACAAACATGTGCTGTCCTGTCACACGTTCTCCTCGCTAGACACAGTGCAGAAGCTTTCCGCTTGCATTAAGAGCAAGAAAGGCAGAAGCCTCGATTCCGGAGTTCGGAGAGGGTAACCGCAAGAGGCGAGCCTCCTTCGGCCGAAGCTGCTTTCCGGAGTTCTTGGCAACCAGCCGAAATACCATGTGTGTCTGAGAGAGAGTGCCGGTCAGCGCGCGGGCGGTGGAAAGCGAGAGCGCTGCGGGCAGGCGAATAAGGAAGGTGTTTAAAAGGCATCTGGTGCGCGAGACTTTCAGACTGCAAGTGGAAAGCGTCTGCCACTCGCACGCTTGCTGATTAGTAGCTGGTTGTCGTGTGGAAGAAGTAAGATCACTACTTCCTTCTGCTGCTCCCTACTGCTGTTGCTGCTCTCTGCGACAACAATTGCTCTTTCCCTTTACTTCCAGATGCAGAGAAATGCCCTGCGCAGCACAGAAACCTGTCACACCATGAGTGGCACAGGGTGTTGCAAATTCGGGCTTACATCAGTGGCAGGGGTATACTGCACAAACATGTGCTGTCCTGTCACACGTTCTCCTCGCTAGACACAGTGCAGAAGCTTTCCGCTTGCATTAAGAGCAAGAAAGGCAGAAGCCTCGATTCCGGAGTTCGGAGAGGGTAACCGCAAGAGGCGAGCCTCCTTCGGCAGAAGCTGCTTTCCGGAGTTCTTGGCAACCGGCCGAAATACCATGTGTGTCTGAGAGAGAGTGCCGGTCAGCGCGCGGGCGGTGGAAAGCGAGAGCGCTGCGGGCAGGCGAATAAGGAAGGTGTTTAAAAGGCATCTGGTGCGCGAGACTTTCAGACTGCAAGTGGAAAGCGTCTGCCACTCGCACGCTTGCTGATTAGTAGCTAGTTGTCGTGTGGAAGAAGTAAGATCACTACTTCCTTCTGCTGCTCCCTACTGCTGTTGCTGTTCTCTGCGACAACAATTGCTCTTTCCCTTTACTTCCAGATGCAGAGAAATGCCCTGCGCAGCACAGAAACCTGTCACACCATGAGTGGCATAGGGTGTTGCAAATTCGGGCTTACATCAGTGGCAGGGGTATACTGCACAAACATGTGCTGTCCTGTCACACGTTCTCCTCGCTAGACGCAGTGCAGAAGCTTTCCGCTTGCATTAAGGGCAAGAAAGACAGAAGCCTCGATTCCGGAGTTCGGAGAGGGTAACCGCAAGAGGCGAGCCTCCTTCGGCAGAAGCTGCTTTCCGGAGTTCTTGGCAACCGGCCGAAATACCATGTGTGTCTGAGAGAGAGTGCCGGTCAGCGCGCGGGCGGAGGAAAGCGAGAGCGCTGCGGGCAGGCGAATAAGGAAGGTGTTTAAAAGGCATCTGGTGCGCGAGACTTTCAGACTGCAAGTGGAAAGCGTCTGCCACTCGCACGCTTGCTGATTAGTAGCTAGTTGTCGTGTGGAAGAAGTAAGATCACTACTTCCTTCTGCTGCTCCCTACTGCTGTTGCTGTTCTCTGCGACAACAATTGCTCTTTCCCTTTACTTCCAGATGCAGAGAAATGCCCTGCGCAGCACAGAAACCTGTCACACTATGAGTGGCATAGGGTGTTGCAAATTCGGGCTTACATCAGTGGCAGGGGTATACTGCACAAACATGTGCTGTCCTGTCACACGTTCTCCTCGCTAGACACAGTGCAGAAGCTTTCCGCTTGCATTAAGAGCAAGAAAGGCAGAAGCCTCGATTCCGGAGTTCGGAGAGGGTAACCGCAAGAGGCGAGCCTCCTTCGGCAGAAGCTGCTTTCCGGAGTTCTTGGCAACCGGCCGAAATACCATGTGTGTCTGAGAGAGAGTGCCGGTCAGCGCGCGGGCGGTGGAAAGCGAGAGCGCTGCGGGCAGGCGAATAAGGAAGGTGTTTAAAAGGCATCTGGTGCGCGAGACTTTCAGACTGCAAGTGGAAAGCGTCTGCCACTCGCACGCTTGCTGATTAGTAGCTAGTTGTCGTGTGGAAGAAGTAAGATCACTACTTCCTTCTGCTGCTCCCTACTGCTGTTGCTGCTCTCTGCGACAACAATTGCTCTTTCCCTTTACTTCCAGATGCAGAGAAATGCCCTGCGCAGCACAGAAACCTGTCACACCATGAGTGGCATAGGGTGTCGCAAATTCGGGCTTACATCAGTG
Organism: Cyanistes caeruleus; assembly: GCF_971803275.1. Lineage (NCBI taxonomy): Eukaryota > Metazoa > Chordata > Aves > Passeriformes > Paridae > Cyanistes > Cyanistes caeruleus. Next base: position 145,175 of record NW_028255949.1, read on the forward strand.
GCAGGGGTATACTGCACAAACATGTGCTGTCCTGTCACACGTTCTCCTCGCTAGACACAGTGCAGAAGCTTTCCGCTTGCATTAAGAGCAAGAAAGGCAGAAGCCTCGATTCCGGAGTTCGGAGAGGGTAACCGCAAGAGGCGAGCCTCCTTCGGCAGAAGCTGCTTTCCGGAGTTCTTGGCAACCGGCGGAAATACCATGTGTGTCTGAGAGAGAGTGCCGGTCAGCGCGCGGGCGGTGGAAAGCGAGAGCGCTGCGGGCAGGCGAAATAGGAAGGTGTTTAAAAGGCATCTGGTGCGCGAGACTTTCAGACTGCAAGTGGAAAGCGTCTGCCACTCGCACGCTTGCTGATTAGTAGCTAGTTGTCGTGTGGAAGAAGTAAGATCACTACTTCCTTCTGCTGCTCCCTACTGCTGTTGCTGTTCTCTGCGACAACAATTGCTCTTTCCCTTTACTTCCAGATGTAGAGAAATGCCCTGCGCAGCACAGAAACCTGTCACACCATGAGTGGCATAGGGTGTTGCAAATTCGGGCTTACATCAGTGGCAGGGGTATACTGCACAAACATGTGCTGTCCTGTCACACGTTCTCCTCGCTAGACACAGTGCAGAAGCTTTCCGCTTGCATTAAGAGCAAGAAAGGCAGAAGCCTCGATTCCGGAGTTCGGAGAGGGTAACCGCAAGAGGCGAGCCTCCTTCGGCAGAAGCTGCTTTCCGGAGTTCTTGGCAACCGGCCGAAATACCATGTGTGTCTGAGAGAGAGTGCCGGTCAGAGCGCGGGCGGTGGAAAGCGAGAGCGCTGCGGGCAGGCGAATAAGGAAGGTGTTTAAAAGGCATCTGGTGCGCGAGACTTTCAGACTGCAAGTGGAAAGCGTCTGCCACTCGCACGCTTGCTGATTAGTAGCTAGTTGTCGTGTGGAAGAAGTAAGATCACTACTTCCTTCTGCTGCTCCCTACTGCTGTTGCTGTTCTCTGCGACAACAACTGCTCTTTCCCTTTACTTCCAGATGCAGAGAAATGCCCTGCGCAGCACAGAAACCTGTCACACCATGAGTGGCACAGGGTGTTGCAAATTCGGGCTTACATCAGTGGCAGGGGTATACTGCACAAACATGTGCTGTCCTGTCACACGTTCTCCTCGCTAGACACAGTGCAGAAGCTTTCCGCTTGCATTAAGGGCAAGAAAGACAGAAGCCTCGATTCCGGAGTTCGGAGAGGGTAACCGCAAGAGGCGAGCCTCCTTCGGCAGAAGCTGCTTTCCGGAGTTCTTGGCAACCGGCCGAAATACCATGTGTGTCTGAGAGAGAGTGCCGGTCAGCGCGCGGGCGGAGGAAAGCGAGAGCGCTGCGGGCAGGCGAATAAGGAAGGTGTTTAAAAGGCATCTGGTGCGCGAGACTTTCAGACTGCAAGTGGAAAGCGTCTGCCACTCGCACGCTTGCTGATTAGTAGCTAGTTGTCGTGTGGAAAAAGTAAGATCACTACTTCCTTCTGCTGCTCCCTACTGCTGTTGTTGTTCTCTGCGACAACAATTGCTCTTTCCCTTTACTTCCAGATGTAGAGAAATGCCCTGCGCAGCACAGAAACCTGTCACACCATGAGTGGCATAAGGTGTTGCAAATTCGGGCTTACATCAGTGGCAGGGGTATACTGCACAAACATGTGCTGTCCTGTCACACGTTCTCCTCGCTAGACGCAGTGCAGAAGCTTTCCGCTTGCATTAAGAGCAAGAAAGGCAGAAGCCTCGATTCCGGAGTTCGGAGAGGGTAACCGCAAGAGGCGAGCCTCCTTCGGCAGAAGCTGCTTTCCGGAGTTCTTGGCAACCGGCCGAAATACCATGTGTGTCTGAGAGAGAGTGCCGGTCAGCGCGCGGGCGGTGGAAAGCGAGAGCGCTGCGGGCAGGCGAATAAGGAAGGTGTTTAAAAGGCATCTGGTGCGCGAGACTTTCAGACTGCAAGTGGAAAGCGTCTGCCACTCGCACGCTTGCTGATTAGTAGCTAGTTGTCGTGTGGAAGAAGTAAGATCACTACTTCCTTCTGCTGCTCCCAACTGCTGTTGCTGCTCTCTGCGACAACAATTGCTCTTTCCCTTTACTTCCAGATGCAGAGAAATGCCCTGCGCAGCACAGAAACCTGTCACACCATGAGTGGCACAGGGTGTTGCAAATTCGGGCTTACATCAGTGGCAGGGGTATACTGCACAAACATGTGCTGTCCTGTCACACGTTCTCCTCGCTAGACACAGTGCAGAAGCTTTCCGCTTGCATTAAGAGCAAGAAAGGCAGAAGCCTCGATTCCGGAGTTCGGAGAGGGTAACCGCAAGAGGCGAGCCTCCTTCGGCAGAAGCTGCTTTCCGGAGTTCTTTGCAACCGGCCGAAATACCATGTGTGTCTGAGAGAGAGTGCCGGTCAGCGCGCGGGCGGTGGAAAGCGAGAGCGCTGCGGGCAGGCGAATAAGGAAGGTGTTTAAAAGGCATCTGGTGCGCGAGACTTTCAGACTGCAAGTGGAAAGCGTCTGCCACTCGCACGCTTGCTGATTAGTAGCTAGTTGTCGTGTGGAAGAAGTAAGATCACTACTTCCTTCTGCTGCTCCCTACTGCTGTTGCTGTTCTCTGCGACAACAATTGCTCTTTCCCTTTACTTCCAGATGCAGAGAAATGCCCTGCGCAGCACAGAAACCTGTCACACCATGAGTGGCATAGGGTGTTGCAAATTCGGGCTTACATCAGTGGCAGGGGTATACTGCACAAACATGTGCTGTCCTGTCACACGTTCTCCTCGCTAGACACAGTGCAGAAGCTTTCCGCTTGCATTAAGGGCAAGAAAGACAGAAGCCTCGATTCCGGAGTTCGGAGAGGGTAACCGCAAGAGGCGAGCCTCCTTCGGCAGAAGCTGCTTTCCGGAGTTCTTGGCAACCGGCCGAAATACCATGTGTGTCTGAGAGAGAGTGCCGGTCAGCGCGCGGGCGGAGGAAAGCGAGAGCGCTGCGGGCAGGCGAATAAGGAAGGTGTTTAAAAGGCATCTGGTGCGCGAGACTTTCAGACTGCAAGTGGAAAGCGTCTGCCACTCGCACGCTTGCTGATTAGTAGCTAGTTGTCGTGTGGAAAAAGTAAGATCACTACTTCCTTCTGCTGCTCCCTACTGCTGTTGCTGTTCTCTGCGACAACAATTGCTCTTTCCCTTTACTTCCAGATGCAGAGAAATGCCCTGCGCAGCACAGAAACCTGTCACACTATGAGTGGCATAGGGTGTTGCAAATTCGGGCTTACATCAGTGGCAGGGGTATACTGCACAAACATGTGCTGTCCTGTCACACGTTCTCCTCGCTAGACACAGTGCAGAAGCTTTCCGCTTGCATTAAGAGCAAGAAAGGCAGAAGCCTCGATTCCGGAGTTCGGAGAGGGTAACCGCAAGAAGCGAGCCTCCTTCGGCAGAAGCTGCTTTCCGGAGTTCTTGGCAACCGGCCGAAATACCATGTGTGTCTGAGAGAGAGTGCCGGTCAGCGCGCGGGCGGTGGAAAGTGAGAGCGCTGCGGGCAGGCGAATAAGGAAGGTGTTTAAAAGGCATCTGGTGCGCGAGACTTTCAGACTGCAAGTGGAAAGCGTCTGCCACTCGCACGCTTGCTGATTAGTAGCTAGTTGTCGTGTGGAAGAAGTAAGATCACTAATTCCTTCTGCTGCTCCCGACTGCGGTTGCTGTTCTCTGCGACAACAACTGCTCTTTCCCTTTACTTCCAGATGCAGAGAAATGCCCTGCGCAGCACAGAAACCTGTCACACCATGAGTGGCATAGGGTGTCGCAAATTCGGGCTTACATCAGTGGCAGGGGTATACTGCACAAACATGTGCTGTCCTGTCACACGTTCTCCTCGCTAGACACAGTGCAGAAGCATTCCGCTTGCATTAAGAGCAAGAAAGGCAGAAGCCTCGATTCCGGAGTTCGGAGAGGGTAACCGGAAGAGGCGAGCCTCCTTCGGCAGAAGCTGCTTTCCGGGGTTCTTGGCAACCGGCTGAAATACCATGTGTGTCTGAGAGAGAGTGCCGGTCAGCACGCGGGGGGTGGAAAGCGAGAGCGCTGCGGGCAGGCGAAATAGGAAGGTGTTTAAAAGGCATCTGGTGCGCGAGACTTTCAGACTGCAAGTGGAAAGCGTCTGCCACTCGCACGCTTGCTGATTAGTAGCTAGTTGTCGTGTGGAAGAAGTAAGATCACTACTTCCTTCTGCTGCTCCCTACTGCTGTTGCTGTTCTCTGCGACAACAATTGCTCTTTCCCTTTACTTCCAGATGTAGAGAAATGCCCTGCGCAGCACAGAAACCTGTCACACCATGCGTGGCATAGGGTGTTGCAAATTCGGGCTTACATCAGTGGCAGGGGTATACTGCACAAACATGTGCTGTCCTGTCACACGTTCTCCTCGCTAGACACAGTGCAGAAGCTTTCCGCTTGCATTAAGAGCAAGAAAGGCAGAAGCCTCGATTCCGGAGTTCGGAGAGGGTAACCGCAAGAGGCGAGCCTCCTTCGGCAGAAGCTGCTTTCCGGAGTTCTTGGCAACCGGCCGAAATACCATGTGTGTCTGAGAGAGAGTGCCGGTCAGAGCGCGGGCGGTGGAAAGCGAGAGCGCTGCGGGCAGGCGAATAAGGAAGGTGTTTAAAAGGCATCTGGTGCGCGAGACTTTCAGACTGCAAGTGGAAAGCGTCTGCCACTCGCACGCTTGCTGATTAGTAGCTAGTTGTCGTGTGGAAGAAGTAAGATCACTACTTCCTTCTGCTGCTCCCTACTGCTGTTGCTGTTCTCTGCGACAACAACTGCTCTTTCCCTTTACTTCCAGATGCAGAGAAATGCCCTGCGCAGCACAGAAACCTGTCACACCATGAGTGGCACAGGGTGTTGCAAATTCGGGCTTACATCAGTGGCAGGGGTATACTGCACAAACATGTGCTGTCCTGTCACACGTTCTCCTCGCTAGACACAGTGCAGAAGCTTTCCGCTTGCATTAAGGGCAAGAAAGACAGAAGCCTCGATTCCGGAGTTCGGAGAGGGTAACCGCAAGAGGCGAGCCTCCTTCGGCAGAAGCTGCTTTCCGGAGTTCTTGGCAACCGGCCGAAATACCATGTGTGTCTGAGAGAGAGTGCCGGTCAGCGCGCGGGCGGTGGAAAGCGAGAGCGCTGCGGGCAGGCGAATAAGGAAGGTGTTTAAAAGGCATCTGGTGCGCGAGACTTTCAGACTGCAAGTGGAAAGCGTCTGCCACTCGCACGCTTGCTGATTAGTAGCTAGTTGTCGTGTGGAAAAAGTAAGATCACTACTTCCTTCTGCTGCTCCCTACTGCTGTTGTTGTTCTCTGCGACAACAATTGCTCTTTCCCTTTACTTCCAGATGTAGAGAAATGCCCTGCGCAGCACAGAAACCTGTCACACCATGAGTGGCATAAGGTGTTGCAAATTCGGGCTTACATCAGTGGCAGGGGTATACTGCACAAACATGTGCTGTCCTGTCACACGTTCTCCTCGCTAGACGCAGTGCAGAAGCTTTCCGCTTGCATTAAGAGCAAGAAAGGCAGAAGCCTCGATTCCGGAGTTCGGAGAGGGTAACCGCAAGAGGCGAGCCTCCTTCGGCAGAAGCTGCTTTCCGGAGTTCTTGGCAACCGGCCGAAATACCATGTGTGTCTGAGAGAGAGTGCCGGTCAGCGCGCGGGCGGTGGAAAGCGAGAGCGCTGCGGGCAGGCGAATAAGGAAGGTGTTTAAAAGGCATCTGGTGCGCGAGACTTTCAGACTGCAAGTGGAAAGCGTCTGCCACTCGCACGCTTGCTGATTAGTAGCTAGTTGTCGTGTGGAAGAAGTAAGATCACTACTTCCTTCTGCTGCTCCCAACTGCTGTTGCTGCTCTCTGCGACAACAATTGCTCTTTCCCTTTACTTCCAGATGCAGAGAAATGCCCTGCGCAGCACAGAAACCTGTCACACCATGAGTGGCATAGGGTGTTGCAAATTCGGGCTTACATCAGTGGCAGGGGTATACTGCACAAACATGTGCTGTCCTGTCACACGTTCTCCTCGCTAGACACAGTGCAGAAGCTTTCCGCTTGCATTAAGAGCAAGAAAGGCAGAAGCCTCGATTCCGGAGTTCGGAGAGGGTAACGGCAAGAGGCGAGCCTCCTTCGGCAGAAGCTGCTTTCCGGATTCTTGGCAACCGGCCGAAATACCATGTGTGTCTGAGAGAGAGTGCCGGTCAGCGCGCGGGCGGTGGAAAGCGAGAGCGCTGCGGGCAGGCGAATAAGGAAGGTGTTTAAAAGGCATCTGGTGCGCGAGACTTTCAGACTGCAAGTGGAAAGCGTCTGCCACTCGCACGCTTGCTGATTAGTAGCTAGTTGTCGTGTGGAAGAAGTAAGATCACTACTTCCTTCTGCTGCTCCCTACTGTTGTTGCTGCTCTCTGCGACAACAATTGCTCTTTCCCTTTACTTCCAGATGCAGAGAAATGCCCTGCGCAGGACAGAAACCTGTCACACCATGAGTGGCATAGGGTGTTGCAAATTCGGGCTTACATCAGTGGCAGGGGTATACTGCACAAACATGTGCTGTCCTGTCACACGTTCTCCTCTCTAGACACAGTGCAGAAGCTTTCCGCTTGCATTAAGAGCAAGAAAGGCAGAAGCCTCGATTCCGGAGTTCGGAGAGGGTAACCGCAAGAGGCGAGCCTCCTTCGGCAGAAGCTGCTTTCCGGATTCTTGGCAACCGGCCGAAATACCATGTGTGTCTGAGAGAGAGTGCCGGTCAGCGCGCGGGCGGTGGAAAGCGAGAGCGCTGCGGGCAGGCGAATTAGGAAGGTGTTTAAAAGGCATCTGGTGCGCGAGACTTTCAGACTGCAAGTGGAAAGCGTCTGCCACTCGCACGCTTGCTGATTAGTAGCTAGTTGTCGTGTGGAAGAAGTAAGATCACTACTTCCTTCTGCTGCTCCCTACTGCTGTTGCTGTTCTCTGCGACAACAATTGCTCTTTCCCTTTACTTCCAGATGCAGAGAAATGCCCTGCGCAGCACAGAAACCTGTCACACCATAAGTGGCATAGGGTGTTGCAAATTCGGGCTTACATCAGTGGCAGGGGTATACTGCACAAACATGTGCTGTCCTGTCACACGTTCTCCTCGCTAGACGCAGTGCAGAAGCTTTCCGCTTGCATTAAGAGCAAGAAAGGCAGAAGCCTCGATTCCGGAGTTCGGAGAGGGTAACCGCAAGAGGCGAGCCTCCTTCGGCAGAAGCTGCTTTCCGGAGTTCTTGGCAACCGGCCGAAATACCATGTGTGTCTGAGAGAGAGTGCCGGTCAGCGCGCGGGCGGTGGAAAGCGAGAGCGCTGCGGGCAGGCGAATAAGGAAGGTGTTTAAAAGGCATCTGGTGCGCGAGACTTTCAGACTGCAAGTGGAAAGCGTCTGCCACTCGCACGCTTGCTGATTAGTAGCTAGTTGTCGTGTGGAAGAAGTAAGATCACTACTTCCTTCTGCTGCTCCCTACTGCTGTTGCTGTTCTCTGCGACAACAATTGCTCTTTCCCTTTACTTCCAGATGCAGAGAAATGCCCTGCGCAGCACAGAAACCTGTCACACCATGAGTGGCATAGGGTGTTGCAAATTCGGGCTTACATCAGTGGCAGGGGTATACTGCACAAACATGTGCTGTCCTGTCACACGTTCTCCTCTCTAGACACAGTGCAGAAGCTTTCCGCTTGCATTAAGAGCAAGAAAGGCAGAAGCCTCGATTCCGGAGTTCGGAGAGGGTAACCGCAAGAGGCGAGCCTCCTTCGGCAGAAGCTGCTTTCCGGATTCTTGGCAACCGGCCGAAATACCATGTGTGTCTGAGAGAGAGTGCCGGTCAGCGCGCGGGCGGTGGAAAGCGAGAGCGCTGCGGGCAGGCGAATTAGGAAGGTGTTTAAAAGGCATCTGGTGCGCGAGACTTTCAGACTGCAAGTGGAAAGCGTCTGCCACTCGCACGCTTGCTGATTAGTAGCTAGTTGTCGTGTGGAAGAAGTAAGATCACTACTTCCTTCTGCTGCTCCCTACTGCTGTTGCTGTTCTCTGCAACAACAATTGCTCTTTCCCTTTACTTCCAGATGCAGAGAAATGCCCTGCGCAGCACAGAAACCTGTCACACCATAAGTGGCATAGGGTGTTGCAAATTCGGGCTTACATCAGTGGCAGGGGTATACTGCACAAACATGTGCTGTCCTGTCACACGTTCTCCTCGCTAGACGCAGTGCAGAAGCTTTCCGCTTGCATTAAGAGCAAGAAAGGCAGAAGCCTCGATTCCGGAGTTCGGAGAGGGTAACCGCAAGAGGCGAGCCTCCTTCGGCAGAAGCTGCTTTCCGGAGTTCTTGGCAACCGGCCGAAATACCATGTGTGTCTGAGAGAGAGTGCCGGTCAGCGCGCGGGCGGTGGAAAGCGAGAGCGCTGCGGGCAGGCGAATAAGGAAGGTGTTTAAAAGGCATCTGGTGCGCGAGACTTTCAGACTGCAAGTGGAAAGCGTCTGCCACTCGCACGCTTGCTGATTAGTAGCTAGTTGTCGTGTGGAAGAAGTAAGATCACTACTTCCTTCTGCTGCTCCCGACTGCTGTTGCTGCTCTCTGCGACAACAATTGCTCTTTCCCTTTACTTCCAGATGCAGAGAAATGCCCTGCGCAGCACAGAAACCTGTCACACCATGAGTGGCATAGGGTGTTGCAAATTCGGGCTTACATCAGTGGCAGGGGTATACTGCACAAACATGTGCTGTCCTGTCACACGTTCTCCTCGCTAGACACAGTGCAGAAGCTTTCCGCTTGCATTAAGAGCAAGAAAGGCAGAAGCCTCGATTCCGGAGTTCGGAGAGGGTAACCGCAAGAGGCGAGCCTCCTTCGGCAGAAGCTGCTTTCCGGAGTTCTTGGCAACCGGCCGAAATACCATGTGTGTCTGAGAGAGAGTGCCGGTCAGCGCGCGGGCGGTGGAAAGCGAGAGCGCTGCGGGCAGGCGAATAAGGAAGGTGTTTAAAAGGCATCTGGTGCGCGAGACTTTCAGACTGCAAGTGGAAAGCGTCTGCCACTCGCACGCTTGCTGATTAGTAGCTAGTTGTCGTGTGGAAGAAGTAAGATCACTACTTCCTTCTGCTGCTCCCGACTGCTGTTGCTGCTCTCTGCGACAACAATTGCTCTTTCCCTTTACTTCCAGATGCAGAGAAATGCCCTGCGCAGCACAGAAACCTGTCACACCATGAGTGGCATAGGGTGTTGCAAATTCGGGCTTACATCAGTGGCAGGGGTATACTGCACAAACATGTGCTGTCCTGTCACACGTTCTCCTCGCTAGACACAGTGCAGAAGCTTTCCGCTTGCATTAAGGGCAAGAAAGACAGAAGCCTCGATTCCGGAGTTCGGAGAGGGTAACCGCAAGAGGCGAGCCTCCTTCGGCAGAAGCTGCTTTCCGGAGTTCTTGGCAACCGGCCGAAATACCATGTGTGTCTGAGAGAGAGTGCCGGTCAGCGCGCGGGCGGTGGAAAGCGAGAGCGCTGCGGGCAGGCGAATAAGGAAGGTGTTTAAAAGGCATCTGGTGCGCGAGACTTTCAGACTGCAAGTGGAAAGCGTCTGCCACTCGCACGCTTGCTGATTAGTAGCTAGTTGTCGTGTGGAAGAAGTAAGATCACTACTTCCTTCTGCTGCTCCCAACTGCTGTTGCTGCTCTCTGCGACAACAATTGCTCTTTCCCTTTACTTCCAGATGCAGAGAAATGCCCTGCGCAGCACAGAAACCTGTCACACCATGAGTGGCATAGGGTGTTGCAAATTCGGGCTTACATCAGTGGCAGGGGTATACTGCACAAACATGTGCTGTCCTGTCACACGTTCTCCTCGCTAGACACAGTGCAGAAGCTTTCCGCTTGCATTAAGAGCAAGAAAGGCAGAAACCTCGATTCCGGAGTTCGGAGAGGGTAACGGCAAGAGGCGAGCCTCCTTCGGCAGAAGCTGCTTTCCGGATTCTTGGCAACCGGCCGAAATACCATGTGTGTCTGAGAGAGAGTGCCGGTCAGCGCGCGGGCGGTGGAAAGCGAGAGCGCTGCGGGCAGGCGAATAAGGAAGGTGTTTAAAAGGCATCTGGTGCGCGAGACTTTCAGACTGCAAGTGGAAAGCGTCTGCCACTCGCACGCTTGCTGATTAGTAGCTAGTTGTCGTGTGGAAGAAGTAAGATCACTACTTCCTTCTGCTGCTCCCTACTGTTGTTGCTGCTCTCTGCGACAACAATTGCTCTTTCCCTTTACTTTCAGATGCAGAGAAATGCCCTGCGCAGGACAGAAACCTGTCACACCATGAGTGGCATAGGGTGTTGCAAATTCGGGCTTACATCAGTGGCAGGGGTATACTGCACAAACATGTGCTGTCCTGTCACACGTTCTCCTCGCTAGACACAGTGCAGAAGCTTTCCGCTTGCATTAAGAGCAAGAAAGGCAGAAGCCTCGATTCCGGAATTCGGAGAGGGTAACCGCAAGAGGCGAGCCTCCTTCGGCAGAAGCTGCTTTCCGGATTCTTGGCAACCGGCCGAAATACCATGTGTGTCTGAGAGAGAGTGCCGGTCAGCGCGCGGGCGGTGGAAAGCGAGAGCGCTGCGGGCAGGCGAATTAGGAAGGTGTTTAAAAGGCATCTGGTGCGCGAGACTTTCAGACTGCAAGTGGAAAGCGTCTGCCACTCGCACGCTTGCTGATTAGTAGCTAGTTGTCGTGTGGAAGAAGTAAGATCACTACTTCCTTCTGCTGCTCCCTACTGCTGTTGCTGTTCTCTGCGACAACAATTGCTCTTTCCCTTTACTTCCAGATGCAGAGAAATGCCCTGCGCAGCACAGAAACCTGTCACACCATAAGTGGCATAGGGTGTTGCAAATTCGGGCTTACATCAGTGGCAGGGGTATACTGCACAAACATGTGCTGTCCTGTCACACGTTCTCCTCGCTAGACGCAGTGCAGAAGCTTTCCGCTTGCATTAAGAGCAAGAAAGGCAGAAGCCTCGATTCCGGAGTTCGGAGAGGGTAACCGCAAGAGGCGAGCCTCCTTCGGCAGAAGCTGCTTTCCGGATTCTTGGCAACCGGCCGAAATACCATGTGTGTCTGAGAGAGAGTGCCGGTCAGCGCGCGGGCGGTGGAAAGCGAGAGCGCTGCGGGCAGGCGAATAAGGAAGGTGTTTAAAAGGCATCTGGTGCGCGAGACTTTCAGACTGCAAGTGGAAAGCGTCTGCCACTCGCACGCTTGCTGATTAGTAGCTAGTTGTCGTGTGGAAGAAGTAAGATCACTACTTCCTTCTGCTGCTCCCGACTGCTGTTGCTGCTCTCTGCGACAACAATTGCTCTTTCCCTTTACTTCCAGATGCAGAGAAATGCCCTGCGCAGCACAGAAACCTGTCACACCATGAGTGGCATAGGGTGTTGCAAATTCGGGCTTACATCAGTGGCAGGGGTATACTGCACAAACATGTGCTGTCCTGTCACACGTTCTCCTCGCTAGACACAGTGCAGAAGCTTTCCGCTTGCATTAAGAGCAAGAAAGGCAGAAGCCTCGATTCCGGAGTTCGGAGAGGGTAACCGCAAGAGGCGAGCCTCCTTCGGCAGAAGCTGCTTTCCGGAGTTCTTGGCAACCGGCCGAAATACCATGTGTGTCTGAGAGAGAGTGCCGGTCAGCGCGCGGGCGGTGGAAAGCGAGAGCGCTGCGGGCAGGCGAATAAGGAAGGTGTTTAAAAGGCATCTGGTGCGCGAGACTTTCAGACTGCAAGTGGAAAGCGTCTGCCACTCGCACGCTTGCTGATTAGTAGCTAGTTGTCGTGTGGAAGAAGTAAGATCACTACTTCCTTCTGCTGCTCCCTACTGCTGTTGCTGCTCTCTGCGACAACAATTGCTCTTTCCCTTTACTTCCAGATGCAGAGAAATGCCCTGCGCAGCACAGAAACCTGTCACACTATGAGTGGCATAGGGTGTTGCAAATTCGGGCTTACATCAGTGGCAGGGGTATACTGCACAAACATGTGCTGTCCTGTCACACGTTCTCCTCGCTAGACACAGTGCAGAAGCTTTCCGCTTGCATTAAGAGCAAGAAAGGCAGAAGCCTCGATTCCGGAGTTCGGAGAGGGTAACCGCAAGAGGCGAGACTCCTTCGGCAGAAGCTGCTTTCCGGAGTTCTTGGCAACCGGCCGAAATACCATGTGTGTCTGAGAGAGAGTGCCGGTCAGCGCGCGGGCGGTGGAAAGCGCGAGCGCTGCGGGCAGGCGAATAAGGAAGGTGTTTAAAAGGCATCTGGTGCGCGAGACTTTCAGACTGCAAGTGGAAAGCGTCTGCCACTCGCACGCTTGCTGATTAGTAGCTAGTTGTCGTGTGGAAGAAGTAAGATCACTACTTCCTTCTGCTGCTCCCTACTGCTGTTGCTGCTCTCTGCGACAACAATTGCTCTTTCCCTTTACTTCCAGATGCAGAGAAATGCCCTGCGCAGCACAGAAACCTGTCACACCATGAGTGGCATATGGTGTTGCAAATTCGGGCTTACATCAGTGGCAGGGGTATACTGCACAAACATGTGCTGTCCTGTCACAAGTTCTCCTCGCTAGACACAGTGCAGAAGCTTTCCGCTTGCATTAAGAGCAAGAAAGGCAGAAGCCTCGATTCCGGAGTTCGGAGAGGGTAACCGCAAGAAGCGAGCCTCCTTCGGCAGAAGCTGCTTTCCGGAGTTCTTGGCAACCGGCCGAAATACCATGTGTGTCTGAGAGAGAGTGCCGGTCAGCGCGCGGGCGGTGGAAAGCGAGAGCGCTGCGGGCAGGCGAATAAGGAAGGTGTTTAAAAGGCATCTGGTGCGCGAGACTTTCAGACTGCAAGTGGAAAGCGTCTGCCACTCGCACGCTTGCTGATTAGTAGCTAGTTGTCGTGTGGAAGAAGTAAGATCACTACTTCCTTCTGCTGCTCCCAACTGCTGTTGCTGCTCTCTGCGACAACAATTGCTCTTTCCCTTTACTTCCAGATGCAGAGAAATGCCCTGCGCAGCACAGAAACCTGTCACACCATGAGTGGCATAGGGTGTTGCAAATTCGGGCTTACATCAGTGGCAGGGGTATACTGCACAAACATGTGCTGTCCTGTCACACGTTCTCCTCGCTAGACACAGTGCAGAAGCTTTCCGCTTGCATTAAGAGCAAGAAAGGCAGAAACCTCGATTCCGGAGTTCGGAGAGGGTAACGGCAAGAGGCGAGCCTCCTTCGGCAGAAGCTGCTTTCCGGATTCTTGGCAACCGGCCGAAATACCATGTGTGTCTGAGAGAGAGTGCCGGTCAGCGCGCGGGCGGTGGAAAGCGAGAGCGCTGCGGGCAGGCGAATAAGGAAGGTGTTTAAAAGGCATCTGGTGCGCGAGACTTTCAGACTGCAAGTGGAAAGCGTCTGCCACTCGCACGCTTGCTGATTAGTAGCTAGTTGTCGTGTGGAAGAAGTAAGATCACTACTTCCTTCTGCTGCTCCCTACTGTTGTTGCTGCTCTCTGCGACAACAATTGCTCTTTCCCTTTACTTTCAGATGCAGAGAAATGCCCTGCGCAGGACAGAAACCTGTCACACCATGAGTGGCATAGGGTGTTGCAAATTCGGGCTTACATCAGTGGCAGGGGTATACTGCACAAACATGTGCTGTCCTGTCACACGTTCTCCTCGCTAGACACAGTGCAGAAGCTTTCCGCTTGCATTAAGAGCAAGAAAGGCAGAAGCCTCGATTCCGGAGTTCGGAGAGGGTAACCGCAAGAGGCGAGCCTCCTTCGGCAGAAGCTGCTTTCCGGATTCTTGGCAACCGGCCGAAATACCATGTGTGTCTGAGAGAGAGTGCCGGTCAGCGCGCGGGCGGTGGAAAGCGAGAGCGCTGCGGGCAGGCGAATTAGGAAGGTGTTTAAAAGGCATCTGGTGCGCGAGACTTTCAGACTGCAAGTGGAAAGCGTCTGCCACTCGCACGCTTGCTGATTAGTAGCTAGTTGTCGTGTGGAAGAAGTAAGATCACTACTTCCTTCTGCTGCTCCCTACTGCTGTTGCTGTTCTCTGCGACAACAATTGCTCTTTCCCTTTACTTCCAGATGCAGAGAAATGCCCTGCGCAGCACAGAAACCTGTCACACCATAAGTGGCATAGGGTGTTGCAAATTCGGGCTTACATCAGTGGCAGGGGTATACTGCACAAACATGTGCTGTCCTGTCACACGTTCTCCTCGCTAGACACAGTGCAGAAGCTTTCCGCTTGCATTAAGAGCAAGAAAGGCAGAAGCCTCGATTCCGGAGTTCGGAGAGGGTAACCGCAAGAGGCGAGCCTCCTTCGGCAGAAGCTGCTTTCCGGAGTTCTTGGCAACCGGCCGAAATACCATGTGTGTCTGAGAGAGAGTGCCGGTCAGCGCGCGGGCGGTGGAAAGCGAGAGCGCTGCGGGCAGGCGAATAAGGAAGGTGTTTAAAAGGCATCTGGTGCGCGAGACTTTCAGACTGCAAGTGGAAAGCGTCTGCCACTCGCACGCTTGCTGATTAGTAGCTAGTTGTCGTGTGGAAGAAGTAAGATCACTACTTCCTTCTGCTGCTCCCGACTGCTGGTGCTGCTCTCTGCGACAACAATTGCTCTTTCCCTTTACTTCCAGATGCAGAGAAATGCCCTGCGCAGCACAGAAACCTGTCACACCATGAGTGGCATAGGGTGTTGCAAATTCGGGCTTACATCAGTGGCAGGGGTATACTGCACAAACATGTGCTGTCCTGTCACACGTTCTCCTCGCTAGACACAGTGCAGAAGCTTTCCGCTTGCATTAAGAGCAAGAAAGGCAGAAGCCTCGATTCCGGAGTTCGGAGAGGGTAACCGCAAGAGGCGAGCCTCCTTCGGCAGAAGCTGCTTTCCGGAGTTCTTGGCAACCGGCCGAAATACCATGTGTGTCTGAGAGAGAGTGCCGGTCAGCGCGCGGGCGGTGGAAAGCGCGAGCGCTGCGGGCAGGCGAATAAGGAAGGTGTTTAAAAGGCATCTGGTGCGCGAGACTTTCAGACTGCAAGTGGAAAGCGTCTGCCACTCGCACGCTTGCTGATTAGTAGCTAGTTGTCGTGTGGAAGAAGTAAGATCACTACTTCCTTCTGCTGCTCCCTACTGCTGTTGCTGCTCTCTGCGACAACAATTGCTCTTTCCCTTTACTTCCAGATGCAGAGAAATGCCCTGCGCAGCACAGAAACCTGTCACACCATGAGTGGCATATGGTGTTGCAAATTCGGGCTTACATCAGTGGCAGGGGTATACTGCACAAACATGTGCTGTCCTGTCACAAGTTCTCCTCGCTAGACACAGTGCAGAAGCTTTCCGCTTGCATTAAGAGCAAGAAAGGCAGAAGCCTCGATTCCGGAGTTCGGAGAGGGTAACCGCAAGAAGCGAGCCTCCTTCGGCAGAAGCTGCTTTCCGGAGTTCTTGGCAACCGGCCGAAATACCATGTGTGTCTGAGAGAGAGTGCCGGTCAGCGCGCGGGCGGTGGAAAGCGAGAGCGCTGCGGGCAGGCGAATAAGGAAGGTGTTTAAAAGGCATCTGGTGCGCGAGACTTTCAGACTGCAAGTGGAAAGCGTCTGCCACTCGCACGCTTGCTGATTAGTAGCTAGTTGTCGTGTGGAAGAAGTAAGATCACTACTTCCTTCTGCTGCTCCCAACTGCGGTTGCTGCTCTCTGCGACAACAATTGCTCTTTCCCTTTACTTCCAGATGCAGAGAAATGCCCTGCGCAGCACAGAAACCTGTCACACCATGAGTGGCATAGGGTGTTGCAAATTCGGGCTTACATCAGTGGCAGGGGTATACTGCACAAACATGTGCTGTCCTGTCACACGTTCTCCTCGCTAGACACAGTGCAGAAGCTTTCCGCTTGCATTAAGAGCAAGAAAGGCAGAAACCTCGATTCCGGAGTTCGGAGAGGGTAACGGCAAGAGGCGAGCCTCCTTCGGCAGAAGCTGCTTTCCGGATTCTTGGCAACCGGCCGAAATACCATGTGTGTCTGAGAGAGAGTGCCGGTCAGCGCGCGGGCGGTGGAAAGCGAGAGCGCTGCGGGCAGGCGAATAAGGAAGGTGTTTAAAAGGCATCTGGTGCGCGAGACTTTCAGACTGCAAGTGGAAAGCGTCTGCCACTCGCACGCTTGCTGATTAGTAGCTAGTTGTCGTGTGGAAGAAGTAAGATCACTACTTCCTTCTGCTGCTCCCTACTGTTGTTCCTGCTCTCTGCGACAACAATTGCTCTTTCCCTTTACTTTCAGATGCAGAGAAATGCCCTGCGCAGGACAGAAACCTGTCACACCATGAGTGGCATAGGGTGTTGCAAATTCGGGCTTACATCAGTGGCAGGGGTATACTGCACAAACATGTGCTGTCCTGTCACACGTTCTCCTCGCTAGACACAGTGCAGAAGCTTTCCGCTTGCATTAAGAGCAAGAAAGGCAGAAGCCTCGATTCCGGAGTTCGGAGAGGGTAACCGCAAGAGGCGAGCCTCCTTCGGCAGAAGCTGCTTTCCGGATTCTTGGCAACCGGCCGAAATACCATGTGTGTCTGAGAGAGAGTGCCGGTCAGCGCGCGGGCGGTGGAAAGCGAGAGCGCTGCGGGCAGGCGAATTAGGAAGGTGTTTAAAAGGCATCTGGTGCGCGAGACTTTCAGACTGCAAGTGGAAAGCGTCTGCCACTCGCACGCTTGCTGATTAGTAGCTAGTTGTCGTGTGGAAGAAGTAAGATCACTACTTCCTTCTGCTGCTCCCTACTGCTGTTGCTGTTCTCTGCGACAACAATTGCTCTTTCCCTTTACTTCCAGATGCAGAGAAATGCCCTGCGCAGCACAGAAACCTGTCACACCATAAGTGGCATAGGGTGTTGCAAATTCGGGCTTACATCAGTGGCAGGGGTATACTGCACAAACATGTGCTGTCCTGTCACACGTTCTCCTCGCTAGACGCAGTGCAGAAGCTTTCCGCTTGCATTAAGAGCAAGAAAGGCAGAAGCCTCGATTCCGGAGTTCGGAGAGGGTAACCGCAAGAGGCGAGCCTCCTTCGGCAGAAGCTGCTTTCCGGAGTTCTTGGCAACCGGCCGAAATACCATGTGTGTCTGAGAGAGAGTGCCGGTCAGCGCGCGGGCGGTGGAAAGCGAGAGCGCTGCGGGCAGGCGAATAAGGAAGGTGTTTAAAAGGCATCTGGTGCGCGAGACTTTCAGACTGCAAGTGGAAAGCGTCTGCCACTCGCACGCTTGCTGATTAGTAGCTAGTTGTCGTGTGGAAGAAGTAAGATCACTACTTCCTTCTGCTGCTCCCGACTGCTGTTGCTGCTCTCTGCGACAACAATTGCTCTTTCCCTTTACTTCCAGATGCAGAGAAATGCCCTGCGCAGCACAGAAACCTGTCACACCATGAGTGGCATAGGGTGTTGCAAATTCGGGCTTACATCAGTGGCAGGGGTATACTGCACAAACATGTGCTGTCCTGTCACACGTTCTCCTCGCTAGACACAGTGCAGAAGCTTTCCGCTTGCATTAAGAGCAAGAAAGGCAGAAGCCTCGATTCCGGAGTTCGGAGAGGGTAACCGCAAGAGGCGAGCCTCCTTCGGCAGAAGCTGCTTTCCGGAGTTCTTGGCAACCGGCCGAAATACCATGTGTGTCTGAGAGAGAGTGCCGGTCAGCGCGCGGGCGGTGGAAAGCGAGAGCGCTGCGGGCAGGCGAATAAGGAAGGTGTTTAAAAGGCATCTGGTGCGCGAGACTTTCAGACTGCAAGTGGAAAGCGTCTGCCACTCGCACGCTTGCTGATTAGTAGCTAGTTGTCGTGTGGAAGAAGTAAGATCACTACTTCCTTCTGCTGCTCCCTACTGCTGTTGCTGCTCTCTGCGACAACAATTGCTCTTTCCCTTTACTTCCAGATGCAGAGAAATGCCCTGCGCAGCACAGAAACCTGTCACACTATGAGTGGCATATGGTGTTGCAAATTCGGGCTTACATCAGTGGCAGGGGTATACTGCACAAACATGTGCTGTCCTGTCACACGTTCTCCTCGCTAGACGCAGTGCAGAAGCTTTCCGCTTGCATTAAGAGCAAGAAAGGCAGAAGCCTCGATTCCGGAGTTCGGAGAGGGTAACCGCAAGAGGCGAGCCTCCTTCGGCAGAAGCTGCTTTCCGGAGTTCTTGGCAACCGGCCGAAATACCATGTGTGTCTGAGAGAGAGTGCCGGTCAGCGCGCGGGCGGTGGAAAGCGAGAGCGCTGCGGGCAGGCGAATAAGGAAGGTGTTTAAAAGGCATCTGGTGCGCGAGACTTTCAGACTGCAAGTGGAAAGCGTCTGCCACTCGCACGCTTGCTGATTAGTAGCTAGTTGTCGTGTGGAAGAAGTAAGATCACTACTTCCTTCTGCTGCTCCCGACTGCTGTTGCTGCTCTCTGCGACAACAATTGCTCTTTCCCTTTACTTCCAGATGCAGAGAAATGCCCTGCGCAGCACAGAAACCTGTCACACCATGAGTGGCATAGGGTGTTGCAAATTCGGGCTTACATCAGTGGCAGGGGTATACTGCACAAACATGTGCTGTCCTGTCACACGTTCTCCTCGCTAGACACAGTGCAGAAGCTTTCCGCTTGCATTAAGAGCAAGAAAGGCAGAAGCCTCGATTCCGGAGTTCGGAGAGGGTAACCGCAAGAGGCGAGCCTCCTTCGGCAGAAGCTGCTTTCCGGAGTTCTTGGCAACCGGCCGAAATACCATGTGTGTCTGAGAGAGAGTGCCGGTCAGCGCGCGGGCGGTGGAAAGCGAGAGCGCTGCGGGCAGGCGAATAAGGAAGGTGTTTAAAAGGCATCTGGTGCGCGAGACTTTCAGACTGCAAGTGGAAAGCGTCTGCCACTCGCACGCTTGCTGATTAGTAGCTAGTTGTCGTGTGGAAGAAGTAAGATCACTACTTCCTTCTGCTGCTCCCTACTGCTGTTGCTGTTCTCTGCGACAACAATTGCTCTTTCCCTTTACTTCCAGATGCAGAGAAATGCCCTGCGCAGCACAGAAACCTGTCACACCATAAGTGGCATAGGGTGTTGCAAATTCGGGCTTACATCAGTGGCAGGGGTATACTGCACAAACATGTGCTGTCCTGTCACACGTTCTCCTCGCTAGACACAGTGCAGAAGCTTTCCGCTTGCATTAAGAGCAAGAAAGGCAGAAGCCTCGATTCCGGAGTTCGGAGAGGGTAACCGCAAGAGGCGAGCCTCCTTCGGCAGAAGCTGCTTTCCGGAGTTCTTGGCAACCGGCCGAAATACCATGTGTGTCTGAGAGAGAGTGCCGGTCAGCGCGCGGGCGGTGGAAAGCGAGAGCGCTGCGGGCAGGCGAATAAGGAAGGTGTTTAAAAGGCATCTGGTGCGCGAGACTTTCAGACTGCAAGTGGAAAGCGTCTGCCACTCGCACGCTTGCTGATTAGTAGCTAGTTGTCGTGTGGAAGAAGCAAGATCACTACTTCCTTCTGCTGCTCCCTACTGCTGTTGCTGTTCTCTGCGACAACAACTGCTCTTTCCCTTTACTTCCAGATGTAGAGAAATGCCCTGCGCAGCACAGAAACCTGTCACACCATGAGTGGCATAGGGTGTCGCAAATTCGGGCTTACATCAGTGGCAGGGGTATACTGCACAAACATGTGCTGTCCTGTCACTCGTTCTCCTCGCTAGACACAGTGCAGAAGCTTTCCGCTTGCAGTAAGAGCAAGAAAGGCAGAAGCCTCGATTCCGGAGTTCGGAGAGGGTAACCGCAAGAAGCGAGCCTCCTTCGGCAGAAGCTGCTTTCCGGAGTTCTTGGCAACCGGCCGAAATACCATGTGTGTCTGAGAGAGAGTGCCGGTCAGCGCGCGGGCGGTGGAAAGCGAGAGCGCTGCGGGCAGGCGAATAAGGAAGGTGTTTAAAAGGCATCTGGTGCGCGAGAATTTCAGACTGCAAGTGGAAAGCGTCTGCCACTCGCACGCTTGCTGATTAGTAGCTAGTTGTCGTGTGGAAGAAGTAAGATCACTACTTCCTTCTGCTGCTCCCAACTGCTGTTGCTGCTCTCTGCGACAACAATTGCTCTTTCCCTTTACTTCCAGATGCAGAGAAATGCCCTGCGCAGCACAGAAACCTGTCACACCATGAGTGGCATAGGGTGTTGCAAATTCGGGCTTACATCAGTGGCAGGGGTATACTGCACAAACATGTGCTGTCCTGTCACACGTTCTCCTCGCTAGACACAGTGCAGAAGCTTTCCGCTTGCATTAAGAGCAAGAAAGGCAGAAGCCTCGATTCCGGAGTTCGGAGAGGGTAACCGCAAGAAGCGAGCCTCCTTCGGCAGAAGCTGCTTTCCGGAGTTCTTGGCAACCGGCCGAAATACCATGTGTGTCTGAGAGAGAGTGCCGGTCAGCGCGCGGGCGGTGGAAAGCGAGAGCGCTGCGGGCAGGCGAATAAGGAAGGTGTTTAAAAGGCATCTGGTGCGCGAGACTTTCAGACTGCAAGTGGAAAGCGTCTGCCACTCGCACGCTTGCTGATTAGTAGCTAGTTGTCGTGTGGAAGAAGTAAGATCACTACTTCCTTCTGCTGCTCCCTACTGCTGTTGCTGCTCTCTGCGACAACAATTGCTCTTTCCCTTTACTTCCAGATGCAGAGAAATGCCCTGCGCAGCACAGAAACCTGTCACACTATGAGTGGCATAGGGTGTTGCAAATTCGGGCTTACATCAGTGGCAGGGGTATACTGCACAAACATGTGCTGTCCTGTCACACGTTCTCCTCGCTAGACACAGTGCAGAAGCTTTCCGCTTGCATTAAGAGCAAGAAAGGCAGAAGCCTCGATTCCGGAGTTCGGAGAGGGTAACCGCAAGAGGCGAGCCTCCTTCGGCAGAAGCTGCTTTCCGGAGTTCTTGGCAACCGGCCGAAATACCATGTGTGTCTGAGAGAGAGTGCCGGTCAGCGCGCGGGCGGTGGAAAGCGCGAGCGCTGCGGGCAGGCGAATAAGGAAGGTGTTTAAAAGGCATCTGGTGCGCGAGACTTTCAGACTGCAAGTGGAAAGCGTCTGCCACTCGCACGCTTGCTGATTAGTAGCTAGTTGTCGTGTGGAAGAAGTAAGATCACTACTTCCTTCTGCTGCTCCCTACTGCTGTTGCTGCTCTCTGCGACAACAATTGCTCTTTCCCTTTACTTCCAGATGCAGAGAAATGCCCTGCGCAGCACAGAAACCTGTCACACCATGAGTGGCATATGGTGTTGCAAATTCGGGCTTACATCAGTGGCAGGGGTATACTGCACAAACATGTGCTGTCCTGTCACACGTTCTCCTCGCTAGACGCAGTGCAGAAGCTTTCCGCTTGCATTAAGAGCAAGAAAGGCAGAAGCCTCGATTCCGGAGTTCGGAGAGGGTAACCGCAAGAGGCGAGCCTCCTTCGGCAGAAGCTGCTTTCCGGAGTTCTTGGCAACCGGCCGAAATACCATGTGTGTCTGAGAGAGAGTGCCGGTCAGCGCGCGGGCGGTGGAAAGCGAGAGCGCTGCGGGCAGGCGAATAAGGAAGGTGTTTAAAAGGCATCTGGTGCGCGAGACTTTCAGACTGCAAGTGGAAAGCGTCTGCCACTCGCACGCTTGCTGATTAGTAGCTAGTTGTCGTGTGGAAGAAGTAAGATCACTACTTCCTTCTGCTGCTCCCGACTGCTGTTGCTGCTCTCTGCGACAACAATTGCTCTTTCCCTTTACTTCCAGATGCAGAGAAATGCCCTGCGCAGCACAGAAACCTGTCACACCATGAGTGACATAGGGTGTTGCAAATTCGGGCTTACATCAGTGGCAGGGGTATACTGCACAAACATGTGCTGTCCTGTCACACGTTCTCCTCGCTAGACACAGTGCAGAAGCTTTCCGCTTGCATTAAGAGCAAGAAAGGCAGAAGCCTCGATTCCGGAGTTCGGAGAGGGTAACCGCAAGAGGCGAGCCTCCTTCGGCAGAAGCTGCTTTCCGGAGTTCTTGGCAACCGGCCGAAATACCATGTGTGTCTGAGAGAGAGTGCCGGTCAGCGCGCGGGCGGAGGAAAGCGAGAGCGCTGCGGGCAGGCGAATAAGGAAGGTGTTTAAAAGGCATCTGGTGCGCGAGACTTTCAGACTGCAAGTGGAAAGCGTCTGCCACTCGCACGCTTGCTGATTAGTAGCTAGTTGTCGTGTGGAAGAAGTAAGATCACTACTTCCTTCTGCTGCTCCCTACTGCTGTTGCTGTTCTCTGCGACAACAATTGCTCTTTCCCTTTACTTCCAGATGCAGAGAAATGCCCTGCGCAGCACAGAAACCTGTCACACCATGAGTGGCATAGGGTGTTGCAAATTCGGGCTTACATCAGTGGCAGGGGTATACTGCACAAACATGTGCTGTCCTGTCACACGTTCTCCTCGCTAGACACAGTGCAGAAGCTTTCCGCTTGCATTAAGAGCAAGAAAGGCAGAAGCCTCGATTCCGGAGTTCGGAGAAGGTAACCGCAAGAAGCGAGCCTCCTTCGGCAGAAGCTGCTTTCCGGAGTTCTTGGCAACCGGCCGAAATACCATGTGTGTCTGAGAGAGAGTGCCGGTCAGCGCGTGGGCGGTGGAAAGCGAGAGCGCTGCGGGCAGGCGAATAAGGAAGGTGTTTAAAAGGCATCTGGTGCGCGAGACTTTCAGACTGCAAGTGGAAAGCGTCTGCCACTCGCACGCTTGCTGATTAGTAGCTAGTTGTCGTGTGGAAGAAGTAAGATCACTACTTCCTTCTGCTGCTCCCTACTGCTGTTGCTGCTCTCTGCGACAACAATTGCTCTTTCCCTTTACTTCCAGATGCAGAGAAATGCCCTGCGCAGCACAGAAACCTGTCACACTATGAGTGGCATAGGGTGTTGCAAATTCGGGCTTACATCAGTGGCAGGGGTATACTGCACAAACATGTGCTGTCCTGTCACACGTTCTCCTCGCTAGACACAGTGCAGAAGCTTTCCGCTTGCATTAAGAGCAAGAAAGGCAGAAGCCTCGATTCCGGAGTTCGGAGAGGGTAACCGCAAGAGGCGAGCCTCCTTCGGCAGAAGCTGCTTTCCGGAGTTCTTGGCAACCGGCCGAAATACCATGTGTGTCTGAGAGAGAGTGCCGGTCAGCGCGCGGGCGGTGGAAAGCGCGAGCGCTGCGGGCAGGCGAATAAGGAAGGTGTTTAAAAGGCATCTGGTGCGCGAGACTTTCAGACTGCAAGTGGAAAGCGTCTGCCACTCGCACGCTTGCTGATTAGTAGCTAGTTGTCGTGTGGAAGAAGTAAGATCACTACTTCCTTCTGCTGCTCCCTACTGCTGTTGCTGCTCTCTGCGACAACAATTGCTCTTTCCCTTTACTTCCAGATGCAGAGAAATGCCCTGCGCAGCACAGAAACCTGTCACACCATGAGTGGCATATGGTGTTGCAAATTCGGGCTTACATCAGTGGCAGGGGTATACTGCACAAACATGTGCTGTCCTGTCACACGTTCTCCTCGCTAGACGCAGTGCAGAAGCTTTCCGCTTGCATTAAGAGCAAGAAAGGCAGAAGCCTCGATTCCGGAGTTCGGAGAGGGTAACCGCAAGAGGCGAGCCTCCTTCGGCAGAAGCTGCTTTCCGGAGTTCTTGGCAACCGGCCGAAATACCATGTGTGTCTGAGAGAGAGTGCCGGTCAGCGCGCGGGCGGTGGAAAGCGAGAGCGCTGCGGGCAGGCGAATAAGGAAGGTGTTTAAAAGGCATCTGGTGCGCGAGACTTTCAGACTGCAAGTGGAAAGCGTCTGCCACTCGCACGCTTGCTGATTAGTAGCTAGTTGTCGTGTGGAAGAAGTAAGATCACTACTTCCTTCTGCTGCTCCCTACTGCTGTTGCTGTTCTCTGCGACAACAATTGCTCTTTCCCTTTACTTCCAGATGCAGAGAAATGCCCTGCGCAGCACAGAAACCTGTCACACCATGAGTGGCATAGGGTGTTGCAAATTCGGGCTTACATCAGTGGCAGGGGTATACTGCACAAACATGTGCTGTCCTGTCACACGTTCTCCTCTCTAGACACAGTGCAGAAGCTTTCCGCTTGCATTAAGAGCAAGAAAGGCAGAAGCCTCGATTCCGGAGTTCGGAGAGGGTAACCGCAAGAGGCGAGCCTCCTTCGGCAGAAGCTGCTTTCCGGATTCTTGGCAACCGGCCGAAATACCATGTGTGTCTGAGAGAGAGTGCCGGTCAGCGCGCGGGCGGTGGAAAGCGAGAGCGCTGCGGGCAGGCGAATTAGGAAGGTGTTTAAAAGGCATCTGGTGCGCGAGACTTTCAGACTGCAAGTGGAAAGCGTCTGCCACTCGCACGCTTGCTGATTAGTAGCTAGTTGTCGTGTGGAAGAAGTAAGATCACTACTTCCTTCTGCTGCTCCCTACTGCTGTTGCTGTTCTCTGCAACAACAATTGCTCTTTCCCTTTACTTCCAGATGCAGAGAAATGCCCTGCGCAGCACAGAAACCTGTCACACCATAAGTGGCATAGGGTGTTGCAAATTCGGGCTTACATCAGTGGCAGGGGTATACTGCACAAACATGTGCTGTCCTGTCACACGTTCTCCTCGCTAGACGCAGTGCAGAAGCTTTCCGCTTGCATTAAGAGCAAGAAAGGCAGAAGCCTCGATTCCGGAGTTCGGAGAGGGTAACCGCAAGAGGCGAGCCTCCTTCGGCAGAAGCTGCTTTCCGGAGTTCTTGGCAACCGGCCGAAATACCATGTGTGTCTGAGAGAGAGTGCCGGTCAGCGCGCGGGCGGTGGAAAGCGAGAGCGCTGCGGGCAGGCGAATAAGGAAGGTGTTTAAAAGGCATCTGGTGCGCGAGACTTTCAGACTGCAAGTGGAAAGCGTCTGCCACTCGCACGCTTGCTGATTAGTAGCTAGTTGTCGTGTGGAAGAAGTAAGATCACTACTTCCTTCTGCTGCTCCCGACTGCTGTTGCTGCTCTCTGCGACAACAATTGCTCTTTCCCTTTACTTCCAGATGCAGAGAAATGCCCTGCGCAGCACAGAAACCTGTCACACCATGAGTGGCATAGGGTGTTGCAAATTCGGGCTTACATCAGTGGCAGGGGTATACTGCACAAACATGTGCTGTCCTGTCACACGTTCTCCTCGCTAGACACAGTGCAGAAGCTTTCCGCTTGCATTAAGAGCAAGAAAGGCAGAAGCCTCGATTCCGGAGTTCGGAGAGGGTAACCGCAAGAGGCGAGCCTCCTTCGGCAGAAGCTGCTTTCCGGAGTTCTTGGCAACCGGCCGAAATACCATGTGTGTCTGAGAGAGAGTGCCGGTCAGCGCGCGGGCGGTGGAAAGCGAGAGCGCTGCGGGCAGGCGAATAAGGAAGGTGTTTAAAAGGCATCTGGTGCGCGAGACTTTCAGACTGCAAGTGGAAAGCGTCTGCCACTCGCACGCTTGCTGATTAGTAGCTAGTTGTCGTGTGGAAGAAGTAAGATCACTACTTCCTTCTGCTGCTCCCGACTGCTGTTGCTGCTCTCTGCGACAACAATTGCTCTTTCCCTTTACTTCCAGATGCAGAGAAATGCCCTGCGCAGCACAGAAACCTGTCACACCATGAGTGGCATAGGGTGTTGCAAATTCGGGCTTACATCAGTGGCAGGGGTATACTGCACAAACATGTGCTGTCCTGTCACACGTTCTCCTCGCTAGACACAGTGCAGAAGCTTTCCGCTTGCATTAAGGGCAAGAAAGACAGAAGCCTCGATTCCGGAGTTCGGAGAGGGTAACCGCAAGAGGCGAGCCTCCTTCGGCAGAAGCTGCTTTCCGGAGTTCTTGGCAACCGGCCGAAATACCATGTGTGTCTGAGAGAGAGTGCCGGTCAGCGCGCGGGCGGTGGAAAGCGAGAGCGCTGCGGGCAGGCGAATAAGGAAGGTGTTTAAAAGGCATCTGGTGCGCGAGACTTTCAGACTGCAAGTGGAAAGCGTCTGCCACTCGCACGCTTGCTGATTAGTAGCTAGTTGTCGTGTGGAAGAAGTAAGATCACTACTTCCTTCTGCTGCTCCCAACTGCTGTTGCTGCTCTCTGCGACAACAATTGCTCTTTCCCTTTACTTCCAGATGCAGAGAAATGCCCTGCGCAGCACAGAAACCTGTCACACCATGAGTGGCATAGGGTGTTGCAAATTCGGGCTTACATCAGTGGCAGGGGTATACTGCACAAACATGTGCTGTCCTGTCACACGTTCTCCTCGCTAGACACAGTGCAGAAGCTTTCCGCTTGCATTAAGAGCAAGAAAGGCAGAAACCTCGATTCCGGAGTTCGGAGAGGGTAACGGCAAGAGGCGAGCCTCCTTCGGCAGAAGCTGCTTTCCGGATTCTTGGCAACCGGCCGAAATACCATGTGTGTCTGAGAGAGAGTGCCGGTCAGCGCGCGGGCGGTGGAAAGCGAGAGCGCTGCGGGCAGGCGAATAAGGAAGGTGTTTAAAAGGCATCTGGTGCGCGAGACTTTCAGACTGCAAGTGGAAAGCGTCTGCCACTCGCACGCTTGCTGATTAGTAGCTAGTTGTCGTGTGGAAGAAGTAAGATCACTACTTCCTTCTGCTGCTCCCTACTGTTGTTGCTGCTCTCTGCGACAACAATTGCTCTTTCCCTTTACTTTCAGATGCAGAGAAATGCCCTGCGCAGGACAGAAACCTGTCACACCATGAGTGGCATAGGGTGTTGCAAATTCGGGCTTACATCAGTGGCAGGGGTATACTGCACAAACATGTGCTGTCCTGTCACACGTTCTCCTCGCTAGACACAGTGCAGAAGCTTTCCGCTTGCATTAAGAGCAAGAAAGGCAGAAGCCTCGATTCCGGAATTCGGAGAGGGTAACCGCAAGAGGCGAGCCTCCTTCGGCAGAAGCTGCTTTCCGGATTCTTGGCAACCGGCCGAAATACCATGTGTGTCTGAGAGAGAGTGCCGGTCAGCGCGCGGGCGGTGGAAAGCGAGAGCGCTGCGGGCAGGCGAATTAGGAAGGTGTTTAAAAGGCATCTGGTGCGCGAGACTTTCAGACTGCAAGTGGAAAGCGTCTGCCACTCGCACGCTTGCTGATTAGTAGCTAGTTGTCGTGTGGAAGAAGTAAGATCACTACTTCCTTCTGCTGCTCCCTACTGCTGTTGCTGTTCTCTGCGACAACAATTGCTCTTTCCCTTTACTTCCAGATGCAGAGAAATGCCCTGCGCAGCACAGAAACCTGTCACACCATAAGTGGCATAGGGTGTTGCAAATTCGGGCTTACATCAGTGGCAGGGGTATACTGCACAAACATGTGCTGTCCTGTCACACGTTCTCCTCGCTAGACGCAGTGCAGAAGCTTTCCGCTTGCATTAAGAGCAAGAAAGGCAGAAGCCTCGATTCCGGAGTTCGGAGAGGGTAACCGCAAGAGGCGAGCCTCCTTCGGCAGAAGCTGCTTTCCGGATTCTTGGCAACCGGCCGAAATACCATGTGTGTCTGAGAGAGAGTGCCGGTCAGCGCGCGGGCGGTGGAAAGCGAGAGCGCTGCGGGCAGGCGAATAAGGAAGGTGTTTAAAAGGCATCTGGTGCGCGAGACTTTCAGACTGCAAGTGGAAAGCGTCTGCCACTCGCACGCTTGCTGATTAGTAGCTAGTTGTCGTGTGGAAGAAGTAAGATCACTACTTCCTTCTGCTGCTCCCGACTGCTGTTGCTGCTCTCTGCGACAACAATTGCTCTTTCCCTTTACTTCCAGATGCAGAGAAATGCCCTGCGCAGCACAGAAACCTGTCACACCATGAGTGGCATAGGGTGTTGCAAATTCGGGCTTACATCAGTGGCAGGGGTATACTGCACAAACATGTGCTGTCCTGTCACACGTTCTCCTCGCTAGACACAGTGCAGAAGCTTTCCGCTTGCATTAAGAGCAAGAAAGGCAGAAGCCTCGATTCCGGAGTTCGGAGAGGGTAACCGCAAGAGGCGAGCCTCCTTCGGCAGAAGCTGCTTTCCGGAGTTCTTGGCAACCGGCCGAAATACCATGTGTGTCTGAGAGAGAGTGCCGGTCAGCGCGCGGGCGGTGGAAAGCGAGAGCGCTGCGGGCAGGCGAATAAGGAAGGTGTTTAAAAGGCATCTGGTGCGCGAGACTTTCAGACTGCAAGTGGAAAGCGTCTGCCACTCGCACGCTTGCTGATTAGTAGCTAGTTGTCGTGTGGAAGAAGTAAGATCACTACTTCCTTCTGCTGCTCCCTACTGCTGTTGCTGCTCTCTGCGACAACAATTGCTCTTTCCCTTTACTTCCAGATGCAGAGAAATGCCCTGCGCAGCACAGAAACCTGTCACACTATGAGTGGCATAGGGTGTTGCAAATTCGGGCTTACATCAGTGGCAGGGGTATACTGCACAAACATGTGCTGTCCTGTCACACGTTCTCCTCGCTAGACACAGTGCAGAAGCTTTCCGCTTGCATTAAGAGCAAGAAAGGCAGAAGCCTCGATTCCGGAGTTCGGAGAGGGTAACCGCAAGAGGCGAGACTCCTTCGGCAGAAGCTGCTTTCCGGAGTTCTTGGCAACCGGCCGAAATACCATGTGTGTCTGAGAGAGAGTGCCGGTCAGCGCGCGGGCGGTGGAAAGCGCGAGCGCTGCGGGCAGGCGAATAAGGAAGGTGTTTAAAAGGCATCTGGTGCGCGAGACTTTCAGACTGCAAGTGGAAAGCGTCTGCCACTCGCACGCTTGCTGATTAGTAGCTAGTTGTCGTGTGGAAGAAGTAAGATCACTACTTCCTTCTGCTGCTCCCTACTGCTGTTGCTGCTCTCTGCGACAACAATTGCTCTTTCCCTTTACTTCCAGATGCAGAGAAATGCCCTGCGCAGCACAGAAACCTGTCACACCATGAGTGGCATATGGTGTTGCAAATTCGGGCTTACATCAGTGGCAGGGGTATACTGCACAAACATGTGCTGTCCTGTCACAAGTTCTCCTCGCTAGACACAGTGCAGAAGCTTTCCGCTTGCATTAAGAGCAAGAAAGGCAGAAGCCTCGATTCCGGAGTTCGGAGAGGGTAACCGCAAGAAGCGAGCCTCCTTCGGCAGAAGCTGCTTTCCGGAGTTCTTGGCAACCGGCCGAAATACCATGTGTGTCTGAGAGAGAGTGCCGGTCAGCGCGCGGGCGGTGGAAAGCGAGAGCGCTGCGGGCAGGCGAATAAGGAAGGTGTTTAAAAGGCATCTGGTGCGCGAGACTTTCAGACTGCAAGTGGAAAGCGTCTGCCACTCGCACGCTTGCTGATTAGTAGCTAGTTGTCGTGTGGAAGAAGTAAGATCACTACTTCCTTCTGCTGCTCCCAACTGCTGTTGCTGCTCTCTGCGACAACAATTGCTCTTTCCCTTTACTTCCAGATGCAGAGAAATGCCCTGCGCAGCACAGAAACCTGTCACACCATGAGTGGCATAGGGTGTTGCAAATTCGGGCTTACATCAGTGGCAGGGGTATACTGCACAAACATGTGCTGTCCTGTCACACGTTCTCCTCGCTAGACACAGTGCAGAAGCTTTCCGCTTGCATTAAGAGCAAGAAAGGCAGAAACCTCGATTCCGGAGTTCGGAGAGGGTAACGGCAAGAGGCGAGCCTCCTTCGGCAGAAGCTGCTTTCCGGATTCTTGGCAACCGGCCGAAATACC
Organism: Cyanistes caeruleus; assembly: GCF_971803275.1. Taxonomy (NCBI): domain Eukaryota; kingdom Metazoa; phylum Chordata; class Aves; order Passeriformes; family Paridae; genus Cyanistes; species Cyanistes caeruleus. The sequence continues at coordinate 174,788 of NW_028255949.1, forward strand.
ATGTGTGTCTGAGAGAGAGTGCCGGTCAGCGCGCGGGCGGTGGAAAGCGAGAGCGCTGCGGGCAGGCGAATAAGGAAGGTGTTTAAAAGGCATCTGGTGCGCGAGACTTTCAGACTGCAAGTGGAAAGCGTCTGCCACTCGCACGCTTGCTGATTAGTAGCTAGTTGTCGTGTGGAAGAAGTAAGATCACTACTTCCTTCTGCTGCTCCCTACTGTTGTTGCTGCTCTCTGCGACAACAATTGCTCTTTCCCTTTACTTTCAGATGCAGAGAAATGCCCTGCGCAGGACAGAAACCTGTCACACCATGAGTGGCATAGGGTGTTGCAAATTCGGGCTTACATCAGTGGCAGGGGTATACTGCACAAACATGTGCTGTCCTGTCACACGTTCTCCTCGCTAGACACAGTGCAGAAGCTTTCCGCTTGCATTAAGAGCAAGAAAGGCAGAAGCCTCGATTCCGGAGTTCGGAGAGGGTAACCGCAAGAGGCGAGCCTCCTTCGGCAGAAGCTGCTTTCCGGATTCTTGGCAACCGGCCGAAATACCATGTGTGTCTGAGAGAGAGTGCCGGTCAGCGCGCGGGCGGTGGAAAGCGAGAGCGCTGCGGGCAGGCGAATTAGGAAGGTGTTTAAAAGGCATCTGGTGCGCGAGACTTTCAGACTGCAAGTGGAAAGCGTCTGCCACTCGCACGCTTGCTGATTAGTAGCTAGTTGTCGTGTGGAAGAAGTAAGATCACTACTTCCTTCTGCTGCTCCCTACTGCTGTTGCTGTTCTCTGCGACAACAATTGCTCTTTCCCTTTACTTCCAGATGCAGAGAAATGCCCTGCGCAGCACAGAAACCTGTCACACCATAAGTGGCATAGGGTGTTGCAAATTCGGGCTTACATCAGTGGCAGGGGTATACTGCACAAACATGTGCTGTCCTGTCACACGTTCTCCTCGCTAGACACAGTGCAGAAGCTTTCCGCTTGCATTAAGAGCAAGAAAGGCAGAAGCCTCGATTCCGGAGTTCGGAGAGGGTAACCGCAAGAGGCGAGCCTCCTTCGGCAGAAGCTGCTTTCCGGAGTTCTTGGCAACCGGCCGAAATACCATGTGTGTCTGAGAGAGAGTGCCGGTCAGCGCGCGGGCGGTGGAAAGCGAGAGCGCTGCGGGCAGGCGAATAAGGAAGGTGTTTAAAAGGCATCTGGTGCGCGAGACTTTCAGACTGCAAGTGGAAAGCGTCTGCCACTCGCACGCTTGCTGATTAGTAGCTAGTTGTCGTGTGGAAGAAGTAAGATCACTACTTCCTTCTGCTGCTCCCGACTGCTGGTGCTGCTCTCTGCGACAACAATTGCTCTTTCCCTTTACTTCCAGATGCAGAGAAATGCCCTGCGCAGCACAGAAACCTGTCACACCATGAGTGGCATAGGGTGTTGCAAATTCGGGCTTACATCAGTGGCAGGGGTATACTGCACAAACATGTGCTGTCCTGTCACACGTTCTCCTCGCTAGACACAGTGCAGAAGCTTTCCGCTTGCATTAAGAGCAAGAAAGGCAGAAGCCTCGATTCCGGAGTTCGGAGAGGGTAACCGCAAGAGGCGAGCCTCCTTCGGCAGAAGCTGCTTTCCGGAGTTCTTGGCAACCGGCCGAAATACCATGTGTGTCTGAGAGAGAGTGCCGGTCAGCGCGCGGGCGGTGGAAAGCGCGAGCGCTGCGGGCAGGCGAATAAGGAAGGTGTTTAAAAGGCATCTGGTGCGCGAGACTTTCAGACTGCAAGTGGAAAGCGTCTGCCACTCGCACGCTTGCTGATTAGTAGCTAGTTGTCGTGTGGAAGAAGTAAGATCACTACTTCCTTCTGCTGCTCCCTACTGCTGTTGCTGCTCTCTGCGACAACAATTGCTCTTTCCCTTTACTTCCAGATGCAGAGAAATGCCCTGCGCAGCACAGAAACCTGTCACACCATGAGTGGCATATGGTGTTGCAAATTCGGGCTTACATCAGTGGCAGGGGTATACTGCACAAACATGTGCTGTCCTGTCACAAGTTCTCCTCGCTAGACACAGTGCAGAAGCTTTCCGCTTGCATTAAGAGCAAGAAAGGCAGAAGCCTCGATTCCGGAGTTCGGAGAGGGTAACCGCAAGAAGCGAGCCTCCTTCGGCAGAAGCTGCTTTCCGGAGTTCTTGGCAACCGGCCGAAATACCATGTGTGTCTGAGAGAGAGTGCCGGTCAGCGCGCGGGCGGTGGAAAGCGAGAGCGCTGCGGGCAGGCGAATAAGGAAGGTGTTTAAAAGGCATCTGGTGCGCGAGACTTTCAGACTGCAAGTGGAAAGCGTCTGCCACTCGCACGCTTGCTGATTAGTAGCTAGTTGTCGTGTGGAAGAAGTAAGATCACTACTTCCTTCTGCTGCTCCCAACTGCGGTTGCTGCTCTCTGCGACAACAATTGCTCTTTCCCTTTACTTCCAGATGCAGAGAAATGCCCTGCGCAGCACAGAAACCTGTCACACCATGAGTGGCATAGGGTGTTGCAAATTCGGGCTTACATCAGTGGCAGGGGTATACTGCACAAACATGTGCTGTCCTGTCACACGTTCTCCTCGCTAGACACAGTGCAGAAGCTTTCCGCTTGCATTAAGAGCAAGAAAGGCAGAAACCTCGATTCCGGAGTTCGGAGAGGGTAACGGCAAGAGGCGAGCCTCCTTCGGCAGAAGCTGCTTTCCGGATTCTTGGCAACCGGCCGAAATACCATGTGTGTCTGAGAGAGAGTGCCGGTCAGCGCGCGGGCGGTGGAAAGCGAGAGCGCTGCGGGCAGGCGAATAAGGAAGGTGTTTAAAAGGCATCTGGTGCGCGAGACTTTCAGACTGCAAGTGGAAAGCGTCTGCCACTCGCACGCTTGCTGATTAGTAGCTAGTTGTCGTGTGGAAGAAGTAAGATCACTACTTCCTTCTGCTGCTCCCTACTGTTGTTCCTGCTCTCTGCGACAACAATTGCTCTTTCCCTTTACTTTCAGATGCAGAGAAATGCCCTGCGCAGGACAGAAACCTGTCACACCATGAGTGGCATAGGGTGTTGCAAATTCGGGCTTACATCAGTGGCAGGGGTATACTGCACAAACATGTGCTGTCCTGTCACACGTTCTCCTCGCTAGACACAGTGCAGAAGCTTTCCGCTTGCATTAAGAGCAAGAAAGGCAGAAGCCTCGATTCCGGAGTTCGGAGAGGGTAACCGCAAGAGGCGAGCCTCCTTCGGCAGAAGCTGCTTTCCGGATTCTTGGCAACCGGCCGAAATACCATGTGTGTCTGAGAGAGAGTGCCGGTCAGCGCGCGGGCGGTGGAAAGCGAGAGCGCTGCGGGCAGGCGAATTAGGAAGGTGTTTAAAAGGCATCTGGTGCGCGAGACTTTCAGACTGCAAGTGGAAAGCGTCTGCCACTCGCACGCTTGCTGATTAGTAGCTAGTTGTCGTGTGGAAGAAGTAAGATCACTACTTCCTTCTGCTGCTCCCTACTGCTGTTGCTGTTCTCTGCGACAACAATTGCTCTTTCCCTTTACTTCCAGATGCAGAGAAATGCCCTGCGCAGCACAGAAACCTGTCACACCATAAGTGGCATAGGGTGTTGCAAATTCGGGCTTACATCAGTGGCAGGGGTATACTGCACAAACATGTGCTGTCCTGTCACACGTTCTCCTCGCTAGACGCAGTGCAGAAGCTTTCCGCTTGCATTAAGAGCAAGAAAGGCAGAAGCCTCGATTCCGGAGTTCGGAGAGGGTAACCGCAAGAGGCGAGCCTCCTTCGGCAGAAGCTGCTTTCCGGAGTTCTTGGCAACCGGCCGAAATACCATGTGTGTCTGAGAGAGAGTGCCGGTCAGCGCGCGGGCGGTGGAAAGCGAGAGCGCTGCGGGCAGGCGAATAAGGAAGGTGTTTAAAAGGCATCTGGTGCGCGAGACTTTCAGACTGCAAGTGGAAAGCGTCTGCCACTCGCACGCTTGCTGATTAGTAGCTAGTTGTCGTGTGGAAGAAGTAAGATCACTACTTCCTTCTGCTGCTCCCGACTGCTGTTGCTGCTCTCTGCGACAACAATTGCTCTTTCCCTTTACTTCCAGATGCAGAGAAATGCCCTGCGCAGCACAGAAACCTGTCACACCATAAGTGGCATAGGGTGTTGCAAATTCGGGCTTACATCAGTGGCAGGGGTATACTGCACAAACATGTGCTGTCCTGTCACACGTTCTCCTCGCTAGACACAGTGCAGAAGCTTTCCGCTTGCATTAAGAGCAAGAAAGGCAGAAGCCTCGATTCCGGAGTTCGGAGAGGGTAACCGCAAGAGGCGAGCCTCCTTCGGCAGAAGCTGCTTTCCGGAGTTCTTGGCAACCGGCCGAAATACCATGTGTGTCTGAGAGAGAGTGCCGGTCAGCGCGCGGGCGGTGGAAAGCGAGAGCGCTGCGGGCAGGCGAATAAGGAAGGTGTTTAAAAGGCATCTGGTGCGCGAGACTTTCAGACTGCAAGTGGAAAGCGTCTGCCACTCGCACGCTTGCTGATTAGTAGCTAGTTGTCGTGTGGAAGAAGCAAGATCACTACTTCCTTCTGCTGCTCCCTACTGCTGTTGCTGTTCTCTGCGACAACAACTGCTCTTTCCCTTTACTTCCAGATGTAGAGAAATGCCCTGCGCAGCACAGAAACCTGTCACACCATGAGTGGCATAGGGTGTCGCAAATTCGGGCTTACATCAGTGGCAGGGGTATACTGCACAAACATGTGCTGTCCTGTCACTCGTTCTCCTCGCTAGACACAGTGCAGAAGCTTTCCGCTTGCAGTAAGAGCAAGAAAGGCAGAAGCCTCGATTCCGGAGTTCGGAGAGGGTAACCGCAAGAAGCGAGCCTCCTTCGGCAGAAGCTGCTTTCCGGAGTTCTTGGCAACCGGCCGAAATACCATGTGTGTCTGAGAGAGAGTGCCGGTCAGCGCGCGGGCGGTGGAAAGCGAGAGCGCTGCGGGCAGGCGAATAAGGAAGGTGTTTAAAAGGCATCTGGTGCGCGAGAATTTCAGACTGCAAGTGGAAAGCGTCTGCCACTCGCACGCTTGCTGATTAGTAGCTAGTTGTCGTGTGGAAGAAGTAAGATCACTACTTCCTTCTGCTGCTCCCAACTGCTGTTGCTGCTCTCTGCGACAACAATTGCTCTTTCCCTTTACTTCCAGATGCAGAGAAATGCCCTGCGCAGCACAGAAACCTGTCACACCATGAGTGGCATAGGGTGTTGCAAATTCGGGCTTACATCAGTGGCAGGGGTATACTGCACAAACATGTGCTGTCCTGTCACACGTTCTCCTCGCTAGACACAGTGCAGAAGCTTTCCGCTTGCATTAAGAGCAAGAAAGGCAGAAGCCTCGATTCCGGAGTTCGGAGAGGGTAACCGCAAGAAGCGAGCCTCCTTCGGCAGAAGCTGCTTTCCGGAGTTCTTGGCAACCGGCCGAAATACCATGTGTGTCTGAGAGAGAGTGCCGGTCAGCGCGCGGGCGGTGGAAAGCGAGAGCGCTGCGGGCAGGCGAATAAGGAAGGTGTTTAAAAGGCATCTGGTGCGCGAGACTTTCAGACTGCAAGTGGAAAGCGTCTGCCACTCGCACGCTTGCTGATTAGTAGCTAGTTGTCGTGTGGAAGAAGTAAGATCACTACTTCCTTCTGCTGCTCCCTACTGCTGTTGCTGCTCTCTGCGACAACAATTGCTCTTTCCCTTTACTTCCAGATGCAGAGAAATGCCCTGCGCAGCACAGAAACCTGTCACACTATGAGTGGCATAGGGTGTTGCAAATTCGGGCTTACATCAGTGGCAGGGGTATACTGCACAAACATGTGCTGTCCTGTCACACGTTCTCCTCGCTAGACACAGTGCAGAAGCTTTCCGCTTGCATTAAGAGCAAGAAAGGCAGAAGCCTCGATTCCGGAGTTCGGAGAGGGTAACCGCAAGAGGCGAGCCTCCTTCGGCAGAAGCTGCTTTCCGGAGTTCTTGGCAACCGGCCGAAATACCATGTGTGTCTGAGAGAGAGTGCCGGTCAGCGCGCGGGCGGTGGAAAGCGCGAGCGCTGCGGGCAGGCGAATAAGGAAGGTGTTTAAAAGGCATCTGGTGCGCGAGACTTTCAGACTGCAAGTGGAAAGCGTCTGCCACTCGCACGCTTGCTGATTAGTAGCTAGTTGTCGTGTGGAAGAAGTAAGATCACTACTTCCTTCTGCTGCTCCCTACTGCTGTTGCTGCTCTCTGCGACAACAATTGCTCTTTCCCTTTACTTCCAGATGCAGAGAAATGCCCTGCGCAGCACAGAAACCTGTCACACCATGAGTGGCATATGGTGTTGCAAATTCGGGCTTACATCAGTGGCAGGGGTATACTGCACAAACATGTGCTGTCCTGTCACACGTTCTCCTCGCTAGACGCAGTGCAGAAGCTTTCCGCTTGCATTAAGAGCAAGAAAGGCAGAAGCCTCGATTCCGGAGTTCGGAGAGGGTAACCGCAAGAGGCGAGCCTCCTTCGGCAGAAGCTGCTTTCCGGAGTTCTTGGCAACCGGCCGAAATACCATGTGTGTCTGAGAGAGAGTGCCGGTCAGCGCGCGGGCGGTGGAAAGCGAGAGCGCTGCGGGCAGGCGAATAAGGAAGGTGTTTAAAAGGCATCTGGTGCGCGAGACTTTCAGACTGCAAGTGGAAAGCGTCTGCCACTCGCACGCTTGCTGATTAGTAGCTAGTTGTCGTGTGGAAGAAGTAAGATCACTACTTCCTTCTGCTGCTCCCGACTGCTGTTGCTGCTCTCTGCGACAACAATTGCTCTTTCCCTTTACTTCCAGATGCAGAGAAATGCCCTGCGCAGCACAGAAACCTGTCACACCATGAGTGACATAGGGTGTTGCAAATTCGGGCTTACATCAGTGGCAGGGGTATACTGCACAAACATGTGCTGTCCTGTCACACGTTCTCCTCGCTAGACACAGTGCAGAAGCTTTCCGCTTGCATTAAGAGCAAGAAAGGCAGAAGCCTCGATTCCGGAGTTCGGAGAGGGTAACCGCAAGAGGCGAGCCTCCTTCGGCAGAAGCTGCTTTCCGGAGTTCTTGGCAACCGGCCGAAATACCATGTGTGTCTGAGAGAGAGTGCCGGTCAGCGCGCGGGCGGAGGAAAGCGAGAGCGCTGCGGGCAGGCGAATAAGGAAGGTGTTTAAAAGGCATCTGGTGCGCGAGACTTTCAGACTGCAAGTGGAAAGCGTCTGCCACTCGCACGCTTGCTGATTAGTAGCTAGTTGTCGTGTGGAAGAAGTAAGATCACTACTTCCTTCTGCTGCTCCCTACTGCTGTTGCTGTTCTCTGCGACAACAATTGCTCTTTCCCTTTACTTCCAGATGCAGAGAAATGCCCTGCGCAGCACAGAAACCTGTCACACCATGAGTGGCATAGGGTGTTGCAAATTCGGGCTTACATCAGTGGCAGGGGTATACTGCACAAACATGTGCTGTCCTGTCACACGTTCTCCTCGCTAGACACAGTGCAGAAGCTTTCCGCTTGCATTAAGAGCAAGAAAGGCAGAAGCCTCGATTCCGGAGTTCGGAGAAGGTAACCGCAAGAAGCGAGCCTCCTTCGGCAGAAGCTGCTTTCCGGAGTTCTTGGCAACCGGCCGAAATACCATGTGTGTCTGAGAGAGAGTGCCGGTCAGCGCGTGGGCGGTGGAAAGCGAGAGCGCTGCGGGCAGGCGAATAAGGAAGGTGTTTAAAAGGCATCTGGTGCGCGAGACTTTCAGACTGCAAGTGGAAAGCGTCTGCCACTCGCACGCTTGCTGATTAGTAGCTAGTTGTCGTGTGGAAGAAGTAAGATCACTACTTCCTTCTGCTGCTCCCTACTGCTGTTGCTGCTCTCTGCGACAACAATTGCTCTTTCCCTTTACTTCCAGATGCAGAGAAATGCCCTGCGCAGCACAGAAACCTGTCACACTATGAGTGGCATAGGGTGTTGCAAATTCGGGCTTACATCAGTGGCAGGGGTATACTGCACAAACATGTGCTGTCCTGTCACACGTTCTCCTCGCTAGACACAGTGCAGAAGCTTTCCGCTTGCATTAAGAGCAAGAAAGGCAGAAGCCTCGATTCCGGAGTTCGGAGAGGGTAACCGCAAGAGGCGAGCCTCCTTCGGCAGAAGCTGCTTTCCGGAGTTCTTGGCAACCGGCCGAAATACCATGTGTGTCTGAGAGAGAGTGCCGGTCAGCGCGCGGGCGGTGGAAAGCGCGAGCGCTGCGGGCAGGCGAATAAGGAAGGTGTTTAAAAGGCATCTGGTGCGCGAGACTTTCAGACTGCAAGTGGAAAGCGTCTGCCACTCGCACGCTTGCTGATTAGTAGCTAGTTGTCGTGTGGAAGAAGTAAGATCACTACTTCCTTCTGCTGCTCCCTACTGCTGTTGCTGCTCTCTGCGACAACAATTGCTCTTTCCCTTTACTTCCAGATGCAGAGAAATGCCCTGCGCAGCACAGAAACCTGTCACACCATGAGTGGCATATGGTGTTGCAAATTCGGGCTTACATCAGTGGCAGGGGTATACTGCACAAACATGTGCTGTCCTGTCACACGTTCTCCTCGCTAGACGCAGTGCAGAAGCTTTCCGCTTGCATTAAGAGCAAGAAAGGCAGAAGCCTCGATTCCGGAGTTCGGAGAGGGTAACCGCAAGAGGCGAGCCTCCTTCGGCAGAAGCTGCTTTCCGGAGTTCTTGGCAACCGGCCGAAATACCATGTGTGTCTGAGAGAGAGTGCCGGTCAGCGCGCGGGCGGTGGAAAGCGAGAGCGCTGCGGGCAGGCGAATAAGGAAGGTGTTTAAAAGGCATCTGGTGCGCGAGACTTTCAGACTGCAAGTGGAAAGCGTCTGCCACTCGCACGCTTGCTGATTAGTAGCTAGTTGTCGTGTGGAAGAAGTAAGATCACTACTTCCTTCTGCTGCTCCCGACTGCTGTTGCTGCTCTCTGCGACAACAATTGCTCTTTCCCTTTACTTCCAGATGCAGAGAAATGCCCTGCGCAGCACAGAAACCTGTCACACCATGAGTGGCATAGGGTGTTGCAAATTCGGGCTTACATCAGTGGCAGGGGTATACTGCACAAACATGTGCTGTCCTGTCACACGTTCTCCTCGCTAGACACAGTGCAGAAGCTTTCCGCTTGCATTAAGAGCAAGAAAGGCAGAAGCCTCGATTCCGGAGTTCGGAGAGGGTAACCGCAAGAGGCGAGCCTCCTTCGGCAGAAGCTGCTTTCCGGAGTTCTTGGCAACCGGCCGAAATACCATGTGTGTCTGAGAGAGAGTGCCGGTCAGCGCGCGGGCGGTGGAAAGCGAGAGCGCTGCGGGCAGGCGAATAAGGAAGGTGTTTAAAAGGCATCTGGTGCGCGAGACTTTCAGACTGCAAGTGGAAAGCGTCTGCCACTCGCACGCTTGCTGATTAGTAGCTAGTTGTCGTGTGGAAGAAGTAAGATCACTACTTCCTTCTGCTGCTCCCTACTGCTGTTGCTGTTCTCTGCGACAACAATTGCTCTTTCCCTTTACTTCCAGATGCAGAGAAATGCCCTGCGCAGCACAGAAACCTGTCACACCATGAGTGGCATAGGGTGTTGCAAATTCGGGCTTACATCAGTGGCAGGGGTATACTGCACAAACATGTGCTGTCCTGTCACACGTTCTCCTCGCTAGACACAGTGCAGAAGCTTTCCGCTTGCATTAAGAGCAAGAAAGGCAGAAGCCTCGATTCCGGAGTTCGGAGAGGGTAACCGCAAGAGGCGAGCCTCCTTCGGCAGAAGCTGCTTTCCGGAGTTCTTGGCAACCGGCCGAAATACCATGTGTGTCTGAGAGAGAGTGCCGGTCAGCGCGCGGGCGGTGGAAAGCGAGAGCGCTGCGGGCAGGCGAATAAGGAAGGTGTTTAAAAGGCATCTGGTGCGCGAGACTTTCAGACTGCAAGTGGAAAGCGTCTGCCACTCGCACGCTTGCTGATTAGTAGCTAGTTGTCGTGTGGAAGAAGTAAGATCACTACTTCCTTCTGCTGCTCCCTACTGCTGTTGCTGCTCTCTGCGACAACAATTGCTCTTTCCCTTTACTTCCAGATGCAGAGAAATGCCCTGCGCAGCACAGAAACCTGTCACACCATGAGTGGCATAGGGTGTTGCAAATTCGGGCTTACATCAGTGGCAGGGGTATACTGCACAAACATGTGCTGTCCTGTCACACGTTCTCCTCGCTAGACACAGTGCAGAAGCTTTCCTCTTGCATTAAGAGCAAGAAAGGCAGAAGCCTCGATTCCGGAGTTCGGAGAGGGTAACCGCAAGAGGCGAGCCTCCTTCGGCAGAAGCTGCTTTCCGGAGTTCTTGGCAACCGGCCGAAATACCATGTGTGTCTGAGAGAGAGTGCCGGTCAGCGCGCGGGCGGTGGAAAGCGAGAGCGCTGCGGGCAGGCGAATAAGGAAGGTGTTTAAAAGGCATCTGGTGCGCGAGACTTTCAGACTGCAAGATGAAAGGAGATGCCACTCGCACGCTTGCTGATTAGTAGCTAGTTGTCGTGTGGAAGAAGTAAGATCACTACTTCCTTCTGCTGCTCCCTACTGCTGTTGCTGCTCTCTGCGACAACAATTGCTCTTTCCCTTTACTTCCAGATGCAGAGAAATGCCCTGCGCAGCACAGAAACCTGTCACACTATGAGTGGCATAGGGTGTTGCAAATTCGGGCTTACATCAGTGGCAGGGGTATACTGCACAAACATGTGCTGTCCTGTCACACGTTCTCCTCGCTAGACACAGTGCAGAAGCTTTCCGCTTGCATTAAGAGCAAGAAAGGCAGAAGCCTCGATTCCGGAGTTCGGAGAGGGTAACCGCAAGAGGCGAGCCTCCTTCGGCAGAAGCTGCTTTCCGGAGTTCTTGGCAACCGGCCGAAATACCATGTGTGTCTGAGAGAGAGTGCCGGTCAGCGCGCGGGCGGTGGAAAGCGCGAGCGCTGCGGGCAGGCGAATAAGGAAGGTGTTTAAAAGGCATCTGGTGCGCGAGACTTTCAGACTGCAAGTGGAAAGCGTCTGCCACTCGCACGCTTGCTGATTAGTAGCTAGTTGTCGTGTGGAAGAAGTAAGATCACTACTTCCTTCTGCTGCTCCCTACTGCTGTTGCTGCTCTCTGCGACAACAATTGCTCTTTCCCTTTACTTCCAGATGCAGAGAAATGCCCTGCGCAGCACAGAAACCTGTCACACCATGAGTGGCATATGGTGTTGCAAATTCGGGCTTACATCAGTGGCAGGGGTATACTGCACAAACATGTGCTGTCCTGTCACACGTTCTCCTCGCTAGACGCAGTGCAGAAGCTTTCCGCTTGCATTAAGAGCAAGAAAGGCAGAAGCCTCGATTCCGGAGTTCGGAGAGGGTAACCGCAAGAGGCGAGCCTCCTTCGGCAGAAGCTGCTTTCCGGAGTTCTTGGCAACCGGCCGAAATACCATGTGTGTCTGAGAGAGAGTGCCGGTCAGCGCGCGGGCGGTGGAAAGCGAGAGCGCTGCGGGCAGGCGAATAAGGAAGGTGTTTAAAAGGCATCTGGTGCGCGAGACTTTCAGACTGCAAGTGGAAAGCGTCTGCCACTCGCACGCTTGCTGATTAGTAGCTAGTTGTCGTGTGGAAGAAGTAAGATCACTACTTCCTTCTGCTGCTCCCGACTGCTGTTGCTGCTCTCTGCGACAACAATTGCTCTTTCCCTTTACTTCCAGATGCAGAGAAATGCCCTGCGCAGCACAGAAACCTGTCACACCATGAGTGACATAGGGTGTTGCAAATTCGGGCTTACATCAGTGGCAGGGGTATACTGCACAAACATGTGCTGTCCTGTCACACGTTCTCCTCGCTAGACACAGTGCAGAAGCTTTCCGCTTGCATTAAGAGCAAGAAAGGCAGAAGCCTCGATTCCGGAGTTCGGAGAGGGTAACCGCAAGAGGCGAGCCTCCTTCGGCAGAAGCTGCTTTCCGGAGTTCTTGGCAACCGGCCGAAATACCATGTGTGTCTGAGAGAGAGTGCCGGTCAGCGCGTGGGCGGTGGAAAGCGAGAGCGCTGCGGGCAGGCGAATAAGGAAGGTGTTTAAAAGGCATCTGGTGCGCGAGACTTTCAGACTGCAAGTGGAAAGCGTCTGCCACTCGCACGCTTGCTGATTAGTAGCTAGTTGTCGTGTGGAAGAAGTAAGATCACTACTTCCTTCTGCTGCTCCCTACTGCTGTTGCTGTTCTCTGCGACAACAATTGCTCTTTCCCTTTACTTCCAGATGCAGAGAAATGCCCTGCGCAGCACAGAAACCTGTCACACCATGAGTGGCATAGGGTGTTGCAAATTCGGGCTTACATCAGTGGCAGGGGTATACTGCACAAACATGTGCTGTCCTGTCACACGTTCTCCTCGCTAGACACAGTGCAGAAGCTTTCCGCTTGCATTAAGAGCAAGAAAGGCAGAAGCCTCGATTCCGGAGTTCGGAGAGGGTAACCGCAAGAGGCGAGCCTCCTTCGGCAGAAGCTGCTTTCCGGAGTTCTTGGCAACCGGCCGAAATACCATGTGTGTCTGAGAGAGAGTGCCGGTCAGCGCGCGGGCGGTGGAAAGCGAGAGCGCTGCGGGCAGGCGAATAAGGAAGGTGTTTAAAAGGCATCTGGTGCGCGAGACTTTCAGACTGCAAGTGGAAAGCGTCTGCCACTCGCACGCTTGCTGATTAGTAGCTAGTTGTCGTGTGGAAGAAGTAAGATCAGTACTTCCTTCTGCTGCTCCCTACTGCTGTTGCTGTTCTCTGCGACAACAACTGCTCTTTCCCTTTACTTCCAGATGTAGAGAAATGCCCTGCGCAGCACAGAAACCTGTCACACCATGAGTGGCATAGGGTGTCGCAAATTCGGGCTTACATCAGTGGCAGGGGTATACTGCACAAACATGTGCTGTCCTGTCACTCGTTCTCCTCGCTAGACACAGTGCAGAAGCTTTCCGCTTGCAGTAAGAGCAAGAAAGGCAGAAGCCTCGATTCCGGAGTTCGGAGAGGGTAACCGCAAGAAGCGAGCCTCCTTCGGCAGAAGCTGCTTTCCGGAGTTCTTGGCAACCGGCCGAAATACCATGTGTGTCTGAGAGAGAGTGCCGGTCAGCGCGCGGGCGGTGGAAAGCGAGAGCGCTGCGGGCAGGCGAATAAGGAAGGTGTTTAAAAGGCATCTGGTGCGCGAGAATTTCAGACTGCAAGTGGAAAGCGTCTGCCACTCGCACGCTTGCTGATTAGTAGCTAGTTGTCGTGTGGAAGAAGTAAGATCACTACTTCCTTCTGCTGCTCCCTACTGCTGTTGCTGCTCTCTGCGACAACAATTGCTCTTTCCCTTTACTTCCAGATGCAGAGAAATGCCCTGCGCAGCACAGAAACCTGTCACACCATGAGTGGCATAGGGTGTTGCAAATTCGGGCTTACATCAGTGGCAGGGGTATACTGCACAAACATGTGCTGTCCTGTCACACGTTCTCCTCGCTAGACACAGTGCAGAAGCTTTCCTCTTGCATTAAGAGCAAGAAAGGCAGAAGCCTCGATTCCGGAGTTCGGAGAGGGTAACCGCAAGAGGCGAGCCTCCTTCGGCAGAAGCTGCTTTCCGGAGTTCTTGGCAACCGGCCGAAATACCATGTGTGTCTGAGAGAGAGTGCCGGTCAGCGCGCGGGCGGTGGAAAGCGAGAGCGCTGCGGGCAGGCGAATAAGGAAGGTGTTTAAAAGGCATCTGGTGCGCGAGACTTTCAGACTGCAAGATGAAAGGAGATGCCACTCGCACGCTTGCTGATTAGTAGCTAGTTGTCGTGTGGAAGAAGTAAGATCACTACTTCCTTCTGCTGCTCCCTACTGCTGTTGCTGCTCTCTGCGACAACAATTGCTCTTTCCCTTTACTTCCAGATGCAGAGAAATGCCCTGCGCAGCACAGAAACCTGTCACACTATGAGTGGCATAGGGTGTTGCAAATTCGGGCTTACATCAGTGGCAGGGGTATACTGCACAAACATGTGCTGTCCTGTCACACGTTCTCCTCGCTAGACACAGTGCAGAAGCTTTCCGCTTGCATTAAGAGCAAGAAAGGCAGAAGCCTCGATTCCGGAGTTCGGAGAGGGTAACCGCAAGAGGCGAGCCTCCTTCGGCAGAAGCTGCTTTCCGGAGTTCTTGGCAACCGGCCGAAATACCATGTGTGTCTGAGAGAGAGTGCCGGTCAGCGCGCGGGCGGTGGAAAGCGCGAGCGCTGCGGGCAGGCGAATAAGGAAGGTGTTTAAAAGGCATCTGGTGCGCGAGACTTTCAGACTGCAAGTGGAAAGCGTCTGCCACTCGCACGCTTGCTGATTAGTAGCTAGTTGTCGTGTGGAAGAAGTAAGATCACTACTTCCTTCTGCTGCTCCCTACTGCTGTTGCTGCTCTCTGCGACAACAATTGCTCTTTCCCTTTACTTCCAGATGCAGAGAAATGCCCTGCGCAGCACAGAAACCTGTCACACCATGAGTGGCATAGGGTGTTGCAAATTCGGGCTTACATCAGTGGCAGGGGTATACTGCACAAACATGTGCTGTCCTGTCACACGTTCTCCTCGCTAGACACAGTGCAGAAGCTTTCCGCTTGCATTAAGAGCAAGAAAGGCAGAAGCCTCGATTCCGGAGTTCGGAGAGGGTAACCGCAAGAGGCGAGCCTCCTTCGGCAGAAGCTGCTTTCCGGAGTTCTTGGCAACCGGCCGAAATACCATGTGTGTCTGAGAGAGAGTGCCGGTCAGCGCGCGGGCGGTGGAAAGCGAGAGCGCTGCGGGCAGGCGAATAAGGAAGGTGTTTAAAAGGCATCTGGTGCGCGAGACTTTTAGACTGCATGTGGAACGTAGTTGCCATTCGCACACTTGCTGAGTAGTCGCTAAGTTGTCGTGTGGAAGAAGTACTGCCTCGACTTCCTTCTGCTGCTCCCTACTGCTGTTGCTGCTCTCTGCGACAACAATTCGTTTTCCGTTTTGCTTACAGATGCAGAGAAGTGCCCTGCGCAGCACAGAAACCTGTCATATTATGAGTGGCACAGGGTGCTGCAAATCCGTGCTTACATCAGTGGCAGGGGTATACTGCACAAACATGTGCTGTCCTGTCACTCGTTTTCCTCGCCAAACTCCGTGCAAAAGCTTTCCGTTTGCATTAAGTGCAAGAAAGGCAGAAGCCGCGACTCCGCAAGTCTCAGAAGGTAACCGCAGGAGGCGAGCCTCCTTCGGCAGAAGCTGCTTTCCGGAGTTCTTGGCAACCGGCCGAAATACCATGTTTGTCTGAGAGAGAGTGCCGGTCAGCGCGCGGGCGGTGGAAAGCGCGAGCGCGGCAGGCAAGCGAATAAGAAATATGTTTAACAGGTATCTGGCGCCGAGACTTTTAGACTGGAAGTGGGATGTAACTGCCAGTCGTCCCCTTGATAATTGGTTGCTAGTTGTCTTGTTGAAGAGGTAAGATCACTACTTCTTTCTGCTGCACCCTACTGCTGTTGCTGCTCTCTGCTACAACAATTGCTCTTTCCATTTACTCCCAGATGCAGAGAAATGCCCTGCGCAGCACAGAAACCTATCACACCATGAGTGACATAGGGTGTTGCAAATCCGTGCTTGTGTAAGTGGCAGGGGTAAGCTGCACAAACATATGCTGTCCTGTCACGCGTTCTCTTTGCCAGAAGCTGTGCAAAAGCTTTCCGCTTGCATTAAGAGCAAGAAAGGCAGAAGCTTCGATTCTGGATTTCGGAGAAAGTAAACGCAAGAGGCGAACCTCCTTCGGCAGAATCCGCTTTTCAGAACTCTTGGCAACCGGCCAAAGTACCATGTGTGTCTGTGGGACGTTGCCGGTCAGCGCGCGGGCGGTGGAAAGCGAGAGCGCTGCGGGCAGGCGAATAAGGAAGGTGTTTAAAAGGCATCTGGTGCGCGAGACTTTCAGACTGCAAGTGGAAAGCAGCTGCCACTCGCACGTTTGCTGATTAGTAGCTAGTTGTCGTGTGGAAGAAGTAAGATCACTACTTCCTTCTGCTGCTCCCTACTGCTGTTGCTGCTCTCTGCGACAATAGTTGAACATTCCCTTTTACTCCAAGCTGCAGAGAAATGTCCTGAGCAGCACAGAATCCTGTCACACCATGGGTGGCATAGGGTGCTGCAAATTCGTGCTTACATCAGTGGCAGGGGTATACTGCACAAACATGTGCTGTCCTGTCACTCGTTCTCCTCGCCAAACTCTGTGCAAAAGCTTTCCGCTTGCATTAAGAGCAAGAAAGGCAGAAGCCGCGACTCCGCAGTTCGGAGAAGGTGAGCGCAAGAGGCGAGTCTCCTTCGATCCCTGAGGTGCATCACTGGAATTGCTACAAGTTTTACTTACCACAATTTTAACCAAAATCTGTCTTAAATCATGTTATATCTCTTTAGATGGAGGAAGACAGACACGAACAAAACAACCCACAAACAAAAAAAAAAAAACAAAGCCCCAAAACCACAAATCCTACACAGCCCAGTAATACATAGAAAGGCACCTGATAATATCATTAGTAGCAGATATCTACAGCATCCTAAGTGTACTTAAGGAATCAAGATGAATTTTAAAAATATCATGAAATACAAGAATTGCTGGCATTCAAAATGTAACTCTAGCCTATGTAGCAAGTCACTAAAATGACGTGCAGTTGTAAATCATTAAGTGTGCAAAACTATAGTTTTGCATAAAGTGCTGTATGTACCCCAGTTTGCTAAGCTTGACAATATGACACAAAATGATGAAGTTAAGGATGTATCTTACCTACCTCATCTATTCTTTTCCTTTCCCTCCATCACCCACTGTCCTTTAAACTGTACATTTAAAAATTACACAAAGACCTTTTCAGGAATTGTAGTTCAGAAAAATGTTTCAAGTATATTTATCTTTCAGTGTAAACTTAGGGACACTATGGTTCAATTTTCACAAGCTCTACATACTTACAGCTTCTCTTGATTCAATTTGATTTGCAATTATTTCAATCTGTTCAATACCTCTGGCAAAGGAATATTTCCTATTACTCATTTTACTCCTATTTAAGGAGTGCTGAAATCCATGCTGTAACTTGTCCAGATTTAAATCTAAACATGACACAATTATAGAAAAACAGAGTAATACTTTATCTGATCACTTGGGCTCACAAAACCAAGTCCTACCATATCTGTTCATACAGACTCATTCTAGGCATTGTACACAGATCTTTAACACTTGAATTCAAGTTACTATAGTACAGCAGTTTCTCTTGCAGGAATTGTGCAGTACACTTAAAAGTATACAACGGGTCTCTTCTTTACTCTGTATTTTAGTGATCCGTATCGTATCTGAGGGGAAAAACAAAATTATAATGAAGTCCTAAGTCACATGGAATGGAAATATAATTCAGCTCCCCACTAATCCTATTTAGCAAATGTTTTCCAATGTGCTTTGGACACCCGGTTTCACTAAGAGAATCTACCTATGACTGAATAAAATAAAGTTTCAACAGAATTAGGCAAGAAGAGTAAGTATCAATTGTTTTCCTGGAATGACCCAAAAACTTTTATGAGACTTCACAGAGATTTATACTAGATTATCTTTAAATTTTGTGATGCATGCACTAGGATGCTAACTAGGATCTTCTCTTTGTAGATCACAAAGAGTCAGGCTGTTTGTCTATGGCAACTAAAAAATTCTGAATATTCTTTATCTATTAAGCAGCTGATGTTTAAGTGTGCACAACACACAGATAATATTATTGTTATTCATACCCTTTTCAAGGCGAACACTTCCTGAAATTAGGCTTGGTGGTGCCAAAATTAGCATTTCAAATACAGAGTCTGTTTCGTCTCCTCTCCCTTGCTCCTTGCTTCATTAATTTCATACATATATTTCCCCTAAACACATCAAACTACAAAAGCTCCAAACTTAGATATTGTTGTCACATGCTTTCTTTCCCATTTAGCATTCTGGAACCCAGTTACTGTTGACAAATTCTCCAATATTAAAAATAAAAATAAATTTCTGCACTATGAATAATGCCAATATACACTGAAAGAACAAACTCAATTAACCAGGATTATACTTGCTTCTTTACGGCCTTTAATAGTTTTCACAGACTTCATACTCTGAGTTCTGCGAAGGCCTCTCTGAGCAAACATTTCATCCTCTGAATGTGTCCCCTCCATCTCTTCATCTGTTTTATCATCTCCAGGATTTTTTTCCAGTGGGGTTTTGCAACCTTTAGAAAGAAAATATTTAAAAAATAGTAGCTGTAACTTTTTGACTTCCAAGAAAGCAGCGATTTTTATCTTGATTTATGCTTTTAGATGATGTGCTAATTTCAAAACAGAAACATCTACTTTGCCACGAGTTTGGTACTTCTAATCCTGCCACTTGGTTCCACAGGTATGTAATGCAGTGCTTCTTCAGTTGTCAAGACTGAAATCACAAGTTTGCTGACATCTTCTGCTTTACACTGAACTGCAAAAACTTGAGTGATCGTCTAAAGAAGTACCTAAGATTTTAGGACACAATCCACATGAGAAGGTGGTTACACTTATAATAAACCTTTAAAGATCCCTCCCAATAAAAACCACTTCATGACTTGTATTCATAGGATCTTTCTTCATACACTCATCCTCCTGCATTTTTAATACCAAAGCTACTTTCATTTCGGTAACACACCAAAGTACTGTTAAGAGTTGTTAACATACTACAAAACCAGGACCAAGATTATTACCTAAGACTCTCACTAGAGGGCACTAACTGCTTAAAAATACACTCCGAAAGCTCCTTGGGGTCCAACAGCCCCGAATCTCCACCACAGACCTATCGCAAAGCTACCAAATCCAGTCTGATTCCTTCCTCCACTGAACACTCCTTTTATCCCAGAATCTACTGGCTGTAACACTCAGGAACACCTTTTAGACTCTAAACCAAATTTTATCAATGACCTGTGTACATTTTATCTTAAGCCAATATTTTATTTAGGCTTATCTAATATTTTTCATCAATTTTTTTCCCTAGAAATTAGAATCACATCATCCATTCCACAGCTACTTGAGACAAACATCCGGTCATTCTCTTCTGCCATTTTAGAGGCAACATGTCTCTGCTTCCAGTACAGTTTCAATTAATGTTTTTCAATACAGAAGATTTGAATCACATCTCTTACTCTGTTTCAGAGTAGCAGTGTTTGCAGTGACACCAATACTTTTTTATCTGCATTTGTAATACCTGATGCATCGGCATCCCATCTGCCTTTTTCACAGCAAGAGCACTGCCAGCTCAGCATCATCCTACAATCCACATCCTACAACTAGGCCTTTTAAATCAATTTGCACAGAACTCCTGGCCCAGACAAAAAATAAGATCCAGCTCAGCACAAGAGAATATTGCTACACAGTGTTCCTAAATCTATGTATACTTTTGATCTTTTTTAAGTTCCTAATGCTGAAGAAAATTCAAAGAAAACATGAGAGGTGTATGCTAGATGAGACCAGGACCAGAAAAAATAAATTAAGTTTAACTAACTGTAAGAAAGCTTTTTGACATTTGAGATTGAATCTCACAATCGGTGATTATTTATATAGTATAAACTGAAGAATTTTTTAAAAAAAATTAGAGCATTTTTAAGCTATTTCAGATAGGTAAATAATGCTCTCTTACTGAGGAACAGATCCTGCACAACAGCTGCAGTGACATTATCTCTAGTGCAGCTCTTTGTGAATTCTTGGCTTTCTCTCCAGCCAGAGGCTTCAGTTCACACTGCCCTGCACAGGATACTTTTTGGAAACTCCAATTCAGATTAGGTCCCTTCAGCTGGTCACCTATTCCTTAGAATGGGCTAGCACACTATTCATGAAATTCCTTGGACCCCACAAATGCTATCCCTCCCCAAAATGGGGGGATGAGAAGGAATGACAGTCTTAAGTGAAAAGAAATAGCCCAGACCCACTTCTTTTGTGGGAAACAGCAGTTCCTATACATCACAGTCTTGCTATTTCAAAATTACGTAGTTAGCAGACCTTCAGCAAAACCTTCCTTCAAGCATCACAAGCTCAAGGGCAAAGTGATGATGACAATAACAGTATATGTAACATAATAATGAAATAATACTATCTTTCAACAAAACCATATATTGATCACCACACACCATCTTCTGAGCGTTAATAGACATCAGTCTATTATGACAACTTGATGCCTTTATTATTCGTATCACCATACACAATTTTACATTTTGATCTATTACTACAATGCTGTCTGTGCATTTGCAAGTTTCTTGTTCCTACCCTGTTTACTCCCCTGCCTAATCAAGACAGTGACTACCACAGGTACAAGCAAGCATCCAGATCCCTGAAATAAAAGACAAGAAGCAGGCCAGGATCATGTTAATGGAAACCCAAAGTCAAGATCGAGAGCACAAAACTGCCAGGGAAATATATGAGCAATATCGAGAATTAAGAGATAAATATTCCCAAGAGCCAGAAGTTAATGGTTGATGCGGGCTAGAGCCCGATCAAAATATAAGAGGGGGGATATTGTTAAGAATAATATGTTACAGTTGCTGTTTGTAAACTCCTTACTTACCTTGTACCCCTGTCCCAGGTTTACTTACCTTGTACCCCTGTCGCAAATTGCTGTACCCCATATTTTTTTATTCCTTGTTCAGCCAGGCCCTGCTCCCTCTCCCAAGTTGCTGTACCCTGTGTTTCTAATTCTGTGTTCAGCCAGGCACTGCCCCCACTGCTCCGAGACTCCCACATGGCAACATTGTATCCTTTTCCCAAGTTGCTGTACCATCCTGAGGAGGAAGATGACATACGGTCTTTTATGCAAACGAGAGAGACCAGAGACTTATGGGATGCACACAGACTGGAAAAAAACCCAAAACAACGAGCCACGCAAAAGGGAAGGAATAGAACCAGCACCATCTAACAAGGAAGACCCAGAGGAGTCCCCTGGCTTCTTTCCGAGGCCGACATAACCTCGAGGAGACTCGACTAGGATGACAGCCTAGACTACAAGGCCTAAAGAAGGAGTCTTCCCGGGGACTCCCGTGAGGGAGGAAGGCCCAGCTCTGCCCCACTGACAGAGCTGTACGGATTCTCCTCTTCTGCGGTGTCCAGTGGAAGCAGTGGCGGTGTGCGCAACCCCTCGGGCCCCCACCCCAGAGCTGTGCTGCTTAATAATGGCCTTTTTAAAAGGAGCTGGCCTCCTGGCCCATTTATCACAATCGTGATCCTGGGGAATGCAGCTAAAGCCAGCCAAAAGCAATTTCTGGAAAGTCAAGCCTGCTTTACGTTTTCTGGAGTTTGCTTGTGCCAACTTCACCAGTCATTTCTAAAAAAGGAAAAGAAACTCCAAGCAAAAGAGAGAAAAACACAAAGAAACCAACCCAAAGAAACCAATCAAACAAACAGATAAAACACCCCCAATCAAACCAAAGGCAATGAGACGTTAGGACTAGTTGTAAGGATATCACAGCAGGCGAATGGCTGCTTCCTACTTGGATCACCATCCAAAGCCACCTAGAACAACTTCTCCAAAACATATCCAACAGGAGAAATGGAAAAAGTGATCCATGGCAGCTCTGCATTGTGGTGAAGGATGAGCATGCAGTGGTCCAGATGCAGCATTGCCCACCCTCCAGGCTGCTGTTTGCTCTGCTGAAAGACTCTTGCAGGACTCTTGTGGCCCCTCTCCATGCAATGGAAATCATTGCCACAGCTCTCAGTTGAGGCACTGGCATTTCCAGAGCCAGATTCAGGCACAATCCTACTGCCTGCTGAGCATCTGGGAAAGGTGCTGAGCATCTTCAGGCCTAGAAGCACAAAAGAGCTCAGGCTCTCCCCGAACTGGGTTTTCAGGGCAGCTTTCCATATCTCTGCAAGATTTCTTCATCCCTCAACCCGTCTGACTTTTTTATGTCCAACGATGCATTTGGGTTTCTTCCGTCCTCTTGTGTGCCCGTGAGTAACCTTCCACGTGGATGAAGGAGATTGTGTACAGGACAATTGATTGCGGCATTGCCATTTGGCTTCACTGTCACTCAGTTGAACACGGTCCTTATCTAAGAAGGACTTCCAAGAAATGGGTAGGAGTTTTGGCTGTGAGAGGAGCAGAAAGCACATTTTCTACAGCAAATTGCTAGCTGATGCACTTTCCTCCCTGCCAAAATAGTGATTGCCATTCATCTTCCTGGGAAGAATGTAAAGACCCATTCAGAGATGCCAGGTTCAGCTGGCCTGTGGCTTTGTGTGCCTCATTTCACATGTCCAATTTCAAGGGCCACTAAAAGAGGCTCATGTTTGCCTTGCTACCCACAAGTGCTGTAGGTATTTCCAGGAGAAGAGGGAAAACATCGCTGTCCTGTGGTGTGGTAGAAATGCCACCACAACTGTGATTGTGTGAGCAAAGCCAGCCAGTGCTTTTTGGGGCAGCAGCAGCAGCTGAGAGTGTGGCAGAGCGGTTGTGATACTCTTTTTAGAGTCCTGCAAACATTGTTCCCGAAACAACCCACAGCTTTGCAAATGTGCCCGAAGAAAATGCAAAGAGAACTGGGGTGTGAAAATCAAAGACTGTTTATCTGTAGAAGAAAAGGAACAAGAATGAACTACACCACATATTTACACTGTAAGAATATTGGTAACAACAACAACAACAACCACAACAACAACAACAAACTATAGAACCTATTTACCTGAGAACAGCTCTAACAAAACTCTATGAAACGTATTTACAGACAACTTAAACAAACTCTAAAACCTCTATCCTGAACACAACAACTGTAAAACGTATGTACAGCAGGGTGGCATCTGTGTCTGTGATGTCCCTAAGTCCCGGAAGAAAAACAAGTAGCACGGTCAGTGCAGTCAGGCACGGAAGGGTGTTCCATGTGCTGCCGGGCTGGGACACTGGCCCAGTGGGACTCTGCTGCCAGAAGGGAGCCTGGCTGGGGGCTGTGGCCCAGGCACTGGAACAGGGCTTGTGTGGCCCACAGCAAGCCCAGGCCAGGCCAGGGATGGCCAGCAGAATCCAGTGCATGGGCTAGCGTGTCCCTGAGCAGGAAGTGCCCAGCCCGGCCCCAGGCTGGCAGCAGGGGCCCCACTCTGCCTGTGGGGAGCACCTGCCTGTTCTGCTGCTGGCATCGGTCTTCATCCCAAGACCATGTCTTCCTCCTTGTCTTTTAGATCAATATCCATCTCTTCAACATAATCTTTCGTTTCCACCTCCATCTCTTCCTCTGTCTCGTACATATCCACATCCATCTCTTCCTCTCCAGTATCCTCTCCGTCCACTTCCATGGCTTCTTCTCTATCAGTCTGTGTATCGACGTCCGTCTCCTCCTCTCGGTCTGTGCCAGCCTGCAGAGGTAGCAAAATTTCCCAGCCTGTCCCACAGAGCTCCAGCCCAGCCAGGCAGCTGCGGGGTGTCCGCCTCCGTGGAATAGTACCATACCTCTTTTGGAACAAATGCAGACATCCTGCAGGGATGGAGAGCAAAATCCAAGCGATGGGGAGCTTTGGGGACTGCTGGGGGAATCAGGGAGCAGGTGGCAACAAGGTGACAGGGGTAGGCTTGGAGCAGGGTGAATGAAGAGCGTGCTGGCACAAGGAGCCAAGGGTTGTGTTGTGGCCGTTGCTGGATGCTGGAAGTTCTAGCTGGAGCGTGCACTGTGACATCACCGCCAGGAGTTCAGGCCCAGGCTGAAGTAGACAACGGAGACCGTAGAATGAATGATGGAATCCCTGGGTGCTTGGGCTTGGAAGGGACCCTAAAGACCATCTTGTTCCAAGCGGAGCGATCTTCGCCCAGAATAGGTTGCTCAGAGCCCCTCTCCCAGCTGGCCTTGGATGTTGCCAAGGATGGAGCATCCCCAGCCTCTGTGCACAGCCTGGGCCAGTGGCCCAGCAGCCGGAGTGGAAAAGAGCAGCTTCATTAGATCCAACTTCAAGCTCACTCCTGCAGTTGAAAGGCTTCTCCTCCCTGTGCCCATCTTTCCTAGAGCTGCAGGGAGGCCTCGCCAGCCCCCTTCTCTTTCCAGGCTGAGCATCCCCAGCCCCACACGGACAGCAGTCCGATGCGTGGCGGTCAAGGCTAAAGGGTAGCAAATGGCTACATCAGGAAGTGAGAGATGGAAGCTTTTGGAGATGGAAGCTTTACCTCTAAATGTAGAAAAGAAAGAGAAGTGGAGGGGGAAATGGTGGGACTCTGGCTCTGTTCTAACTGGCGAAGATTTTCTTTTCTTCTTTTCTGTCGTGCTAACCCAAGTTTTGTTGTTTGAAAGGAGGTTTAGCAAAATATCCATCGTCTTCTCCACTGCTGAAACACTGAACAACACCTGGGCAGGCTGAGGATGCAGAGCAAAACCTGCAAATATCTACTGCTGATCGTGATCCTGGGGAATGCAGCTAAAGCCAGCCAAAAGCAATTTCTGGAAAGTCAAGCCTGCTTTACGTTTTCTGGAGTTTGGTTGTGCCAACTTCACCAGTCATTTCTAAAAAAGGAAAAGAAACTCCAAGCAAAACAGAGAAAAACACAAAGAAACCAACCCAAAGAAACCAATCAAACAAACAGATAAAACACCCCCAATCAAACCAAAGGCAATGAGACGTTAGGACTAGTTGTAAGGATATCACAGCAGGCGAATGGCTGCTTCCTACTTGGATCACCATCCAAAGCCACCTAGAACAACTTGTCCAAAACATATCCAACAGGAGAAATGGAAAAAGTGATCCATGGCAGCTCTGCATTGTGGTGAAGGATGAGCATGCAGTGGTCCAGATGCAGCATTGCCCACCCTCCAGGCTGCTGTTTGCTCTGCTGAAAGACTCTTGCAGGACTCTTGTGGCCCCTCTCCATGCAATGGAAATCCTTGCCACAGCTCTCAGTTGAGGCACTGGCATTTCCAGAGCCAGATTCAGGCACAATCCTACTGCCTGCTGAGCATCTGGGAAAGGTGTTGAGCATCTTCAGGCCTAGAAGCACAAAAGAGCTCAGGCTCTCCCCGAACTGGGTTTTCAGGGCAGCTTTCCATATCTCTGCAAGATTTCTTCATCCCTCAACCCGTCTGACTTTTTTATGTCCAACGATGCATTTGGGTTTCTTCCGTCCTCTTGTGTGCCCGTGAGTAACCTTCCACGTGGATGAAGGAGATTGTGTACAGGACAATTGATTGCGGCATTGCCGTTTGGCTTCACTGTCACTCAGTTGAACACGGTCCTTATCTAAGAAGGACTTCCAAGAAATGGGTAGGAGTTTTGGCTGTGAGAGGAGCAGAAAGCACATTTTCTACAGCAAATTGCTAGCTGATGCACTTTCCTCCCTGCCAAAATAGTGATTGCCATTCATCTTCCTGGGAAGAATGTAAAGACCCATTCAGAGATGCCAGGTTCAGCTGGCCTGTGGCTTTGTGTGCCTCATTTCACATGTCCAATTTCAAGGGCCACTAAAAGAGGCTCATGTTTGCCTTGCTACCCACAAGTGCTGTAGGTATTTCCAGGAGAAGAGGGAAAACATCGCTGTCCTGTGGTGTGGTAGAAATGCCACCACAACTGCGATTGTGTGAGCAAAGCCAGCCAGTGCTTTTTGGGGCAGCAGCAGCAGCTGAGAGTGTGGCAGAGCGGTTGTGATACTCTTTTTAGAGTCCTGCAAACATTGTTCCCGAAACAACCCACAGCTTTGCAAATGTGCCCGAAGAAAATGCAAAGAGAACTGGGGTGTGAAAATCAAAGACTGTTTATCTGTAGAAGAAAAGGAACAAGAATGAACTACACCACATATTTACACTGTAAGAATATTGGTAACAACAACAACAACAACCACAACAACAACAACAAACTATAGAACCTATTTACCTGAGAAGAGACCTAACAAAACTCTATGAAACGTATTTACAGACAACTTAAACAAACTCTAAAACCTCTATCCTGAACACAACAACTGTAAAACGTATGTACAGCAGGGTGGCATCTGTGTCTGTGATGTCCCTAAGTCCCGGAAGAAAAACAAGTAGCACGGTCAGTGCAGTCAGGCACGGAAGGGTGTTCCATGTGCTGCCGGGCTGGGACACTGGCCCAGTGGGACTCTGCTGCCAGAAGGGAGCCTGGCTGGGGGCTGTGGCCCAGGCACTGGAACAGGGCTTGTGTGGCCCACAGCAAGCCCAGGCCAGGCCAGGGATGGCCAGCAGAATCCAGTGCATGGGCTAGCGTGTCCCTGAGCAGGAAGTGCCCAGCCCGGCCCCAGGCTGGCAGCAGGGGCCCCACTCTGCCTGTGGGGAGCACCTGCCTGTTCTGCTGCTGGCATCGGTCTTCATCCCAAGACCATGTCTTCCTCCTTGTCTTTTAGATCAATATCCATCTCTTCAACATAATCTTTCGTTTCCACCTCCATCTCTTCCTCTGTCTCGTACATATCCACATCCATCTCTTCCTCTCCAGTATCCTCTCCGTCCACTTCCATGGCTTCTTCTCTATCAGTCTGTGTATCGACGTCCGTCTCCTCCTCTCGGTCTGTGCCAGCCTGCAGAGGTAGCAAAATTTCCCACCCTGTCCCACAGAGCTCCAGCCCAGCCAGGCAGCTGCGGGGTGTCCGCCTCCGTGGAATAGTACCATACCTCTTTTGGAACAAATGCAGACATCCTGCAGGGATGGAGAGCAAAATCCAAGCGATGGGGAGCTTTGGGGACTGCTGGGGGAATCAGGGAGCAGGTGGCAACAAGGTGACAGGGGTAGGCTTGGAGCAGGGTGAATGAAGAGCGTGCTGGCACAAGGAGCCAAGGGTTGTGTTGTGGCCGTTGCTGGATGCTGGAAGTTCTAGCTGGAGCGTGCACTGTGACATCACCGCCAGGAGTTCAGGCCCAGGCTGAAGTGGACAACGGAGACCGTAGAATGAATGATGGAATCCCTGGGTGCTTGGGCTTGGAAGGGACCCTAAAGACCATCTTGTTCCAAGCGGAGCGATCTTCCCCTAGAATAGGTTGCTCAGAGCCCCTCTCCCAGCTGGCCTTGGATGTTGCCAAGGATGGAGCATCCCCAGCCTCTGTGCACAGCCTGGGCCAGTGGCCCAGCAGCCGGAGTGGAAAAGAGCAGCTTCATTAGATCCAACTTCAAGCTCACTCCTGCAGTTGAAAGGCTTCTCCTCCCTGTGCCCATCTTTCCTAGAGCTGCAGGGAGGCCTCGCCAGCCCCCTTCTCTTTCCAGGCTGAGCATCCCCAGCCCCACACGGACAGCAGTCCGATGCGTGGCAGTCAAGGCTAAAGGGTAGCAAATGGCTACATCAGGAAGTGAGAGATGGAAGCTTTTGGAGATGGAAGCTTTACCTCTAAATGTAGAAAAGAAAGAGAAGTGGAGGGGGAAATGGTGGGACTCTGGCTCTGTTCTAACTGGCGAAGATTTTCTTTTCTTCTTTTCTGTCGTGCTAACCCAAGTTTTGTTGTTTGAAAGGAGGTTTAGCAAAATATCCATCGTCTTCTCCACTGCTGAAACACTGAACAACACCTGGGCAGGCTGAGGATGCAGAGCAAAACCTGCAAATATCTACTGCTGATCGTGATCCTGGGGAATGCAGCTAAAGCCAGCCAAAAGCAATTTCTGGAAAGTCAAGCCTGCTTTACGTTTTCTGGAGTTTGCTTGTGCCAACTTCACCAGTCATTTCTAAAAAAGGAAAAGAAACTCCAAGCAAAACAGAGAAAAACACAAAGAAACCAACCCAAAGAAACCAATCAAACAAACAGATAAAACACCCCCAATCAAACCAAAGGCAATGAGACGTTAGGACTAGTTGTAAGGATATCACAGCAGGCGAATGGCTGCTTCCTACTTGGATCACCATCCAAAGCCACCTAGAACAACTTGTCCAAAACATATCCAACAGGAGAAATGGAAAAAGTGATCCATGGCAGCTCTGCATTGTGGTGAAGGATGAGCATGCAGTGGTCCAGATGCAGCATTGCCCACCCTCCAGGCTGCTGTTTGCTCTGCTGAAAGACTCTTGCAGGACTCTTGTGGCCCCTCTCCATGCAATGGAAATCCTTGCCACAGCTCTCAGTTGAGGCACTGGCATTTCCAGAGCCAGATTCAGGCACAATCCTACTGCCTGCTGAGCATCTGGGAAAGGTGCTGAGCATCTTCAGGCCTAGAAGCACAAAAGAGCTCAGGCTCTCCCCGAACTGGGTTTTCAGGGCAGCTTTCCATATCTCTGCAAGATTTCTTCATCCCTCAACACGTCTGACTTTATGATGTCCAACGATGCATTTGGGTTTCTTCCGTCCTCTTGTGTGCCCGTGAGTAACCTTCCACGTGGATGAAGGAGATTGTGTACAGGACAATTGATTGCGGCATTGCCATTTGGCTTCACTGTCACTCAGTTGAACACGGTCCTTATCTAAGAAGGACTTCCAAGAAATGGGTAGGAGTTTTGGCTGTGAGAGGAGCAGAAAGCACATTTTCTACAGCAAATTGCTAGCTGATGCACTTTCCTCCCTGCCAAAATAGTGATTGCCATTCATCTTCCTGGGAAGAATGTAAAGACCCATTCAGAGATGCCAGGTTCAGCTGGCCTGTGGCTTTGTGTGCCTCATTTCACATGTCCAATTTCAAGGGCCACTAAAAGAGGCTCATGTTTGCCTTGCTACCCACAAGTGCTGTAGGTATTTCCAGGAGAAGAGGGAAAACATCGCTGTCCTGTGGTGTGGTAGAAATGCCACCACAACTGTGATTGTGTGAGCAAAGCCAGCCAGTGCTTTTTGGGGCAGCAGCAGCAGCTGAGAGTGTGGCAGAGCGGTTGTGATACTCTTTTTAGAGTCCTGCAAACATTGTTCCCGAAACAACCCACAGCTTTGCAAATGTGCCCGAAGAAAATGCAAAGAGAACTGGGGTGTGAAAATCAAAGACTGTTTATCTGTAGAAGAAAAGGAACAAGAATGAACTACACCACATATTTACACTGTAAGAATATTGGTAACAACAACAACAACAACCACAACAACAACAACAAACTATAGAACCTATTTACCTGAGAACAGCTCTAACAAAACTCTATGAAACGTATTTACAGACAACTTAAACAAACTCTAAAACCTCTATCCTGAACACAACAACTGTAAAACGTATGTACAGCAGGGTGGCATCTGTGTCTGTGATGTCCCTAAGTCCCGGAAGAAAAACAAGTAGCACGGTCAGTGCAGTCAGGCACGGAAGGGTGTTCCATGTGCTGCCGGGCTGGGACACTGGCCCAGTGGGACTCTGCTGCCAGAAGGGAGCCTGGCTGGGGGCTGTGGCCCAGGCACTGGAACAGGGCTTGTGTGGCCCACAGCAAGCCCAGGCCAGGCCAGGGATGGCCAGCAGAATCCAGTGCATGGGCTAGCGTGTCCCTGAGCAGGAAGTGCCCAGCCCGGCCCCAGGCTGGCAGCAGGGGCCCCACTCTGCCTGTGGGGAGCACCTGCCTGTTCTGCTGCTGGCATCGGTCTTCATCCCAAGACCATGTCTTCCTCCTTGTCTTTTAGATCAATATCCATCTCTTCAACATAATCTTTCGTTTCCACCTCCATCTCTTCCTCTGTCTCGTACATATCCACATCCATCTCTTCCTCTCCAGTATCCTCTCCGTCCACTTCCATGGCTTCTTCTCTATCAGTCTGTGTATCGACGTCCGTCTCCTCCTCTCGGTCTGTGCCAGCCTGCAGAGGTAGCAAAATTTCCCACCCTGTCCCACAGAGCTCCAGCCCAGCCAGGCAGCTGCGGGGTGTCCGCCTCCGTGGAATAGTACCATACCTCTTTTGGAACAAATGCAGACATCCTGCAGGGATGGAGAGCAAAATCCAAGCGATGGGGAGCTTTGGGGACTGCTGGGGGAATCAGGGAGCAGGTGGCAACAAGGTGACAGGGGTAGGCTTGGAGCAGGGTGAATGAAGAGCGTGCTGGCACAAGGAGCCAAGGGTTGTGTTGTGGCCGTTGCTGGATGCTGGAAGTTCTAGCTGGAGCGTGCACTGTGACATCACCGCCAGGAGTTCAGGCCCAGGCTGAAGTGGACAACGGAGACCGTAGAATGAATGATGGAATCCCTGGGTGCTTGGGCTTGGAAGGGACCCTAAAGACCATCTTGTTCCAAGCGGAGCGATCTTCCCCTAGAATAGGTTGCTCAGAGCCCCTCTCCCAGCTGGCCTTGGATGTTGCCAAGGATGGAGCATCCCCAGCCTCTGTGCACAGCCTGGGCCAGTGGCCCAGCAGCCGGAGTGGAAAAGAGCAGCTTCATTAGATCCAACTTCAAGCTCACTCCTGCAGTTGAAAGGCTTCTCCTCCCTGTGCCCATCTTTCCTAGAGCTGCAGGGAGGCCTCGCCAGCCCCCTTCTCTTTCCAGGCTGAGCATCCCCAGCCCCACACGGACAGCAGTCCGATGCGTGGCAGTCAAGGCTAAAGGGTAGCAAATGGCTACATCAGGAAGTGAGAGATGGAAGCTTTTGGAGATGGAAGCTTTACCTCTAAATGTAGAAAAGAAAGAGAAGTGGAGGGGGAAATGGTGGGACTCTGGCTCTGTTCTAACTGGCGAAGATTTTCTTTTCTTCTTTTCTGTCGTGCTAACCCAAGTTTTGTTGTTTGAAAGGAGGTTTAGCAAAATATCCATCGTCTTCTCCACTGCTGAAACACTGAACAACACCTGGGCAGGCTGAGGATGCAGAGCAAAACCTGCAAATATCTACTGCTGATCGTGATCCTGGGGAATGCAGCTAAAGCCAGCCAAAAGCAATTTCTGGAAAGTCAAGCCTGCTTTACGTTTTCTGGAGTTTGCTTGTGCCAACTTCACCAGTCATTTCTAAAAAAGGAAAAGAAACTCCAAGCAAAACAGAGAAAAACACAAAGAAACCAACCCAAAGAAACCAATCAAACAAACAGATAAAACACCCCCAATCAAACCAAAGGCAATGAGACGTTAGGACTAGTTGTAAGGATATCACAGCAGGCGAATGGCTGCTTCCTACTTGGATCACCATCCAAAGCCACCTAGAACAACTTCTCCAAAACATATCCAACAGGAGAAATGGAAAAAGTGATCCATGGCAGCTCTGCATTGTGGTGAAGGATGAGCATGCAGTGGTCCAGATGCAGCATTGCCCACCCTCCAGGCTGCTGTTTGCTCTGCTGAAAGACTCTTGCAGGACTCTTGTGGCCCCTCTCCATGCAATGGAAATCCTTGCCACAGCTCTCAGTTGAGGCACTGGCATTTCCAGAGCCAGATTCAGGCACAATCCTACTGCCTGCTGAGCATCTGGGAAAGGTGCTGAGCATCTTCAGGCCTAGAAGCACAAAAGAGCTCAGGCTCTCCCCGAACTGGGTTTTCAGGGCAGCTTTCCATATCTCTGCAAGATTTCTTCATCCCTCAACACGTCTGACTTTATGATGTCCAACGATGCATTTGGGTTTCTTCCGTCCTCTTGTGTGCCCGTGAGTAACCTTCCACGTGGATGAAGGAGATTGTGTACAGGACAATTGATTGCGGCATTGCCATTTGGCTTCACTGTCACTCAGTTGAACACGGTCCTTATCTAAGAAGGACTTCCAAGAAATGGGTAGGAGTTTTGGCTGTGAGAGGAGCAGAAAGCACATTTTCTACAGCAAATTGCTAGCTGATGCACTTTCCTCCCTGCCAAAATAGTGATTGCCATTCATCTTCCTGGGAAGAATGTAAAGACCCATTCAGAGATGCCAGGTTCAGCTGGCCTGTGGCTTTGTGTGCCTCATTTCACATGTCCAATTTCAAGGGCCACTAAAAGAGGCTCATGTTTGCCTTGCTACCCACAAGTGCTGTAGGTATTTCCAGGAGAAGAGGGAAAACATCGCTGTCCTGTGGTGTGGTAGAAATGCCACCACAACTGTGATTGTGTGAGCAAAGCCAGCCAGTGCTTTTTGGGGCAGCAGCAGCAGCTGAGAGTGTGGCAGAGCGGTTGTGATACTCTTTTTAGAGTCCTGCAAACATTGTTCCCGAAACAACCCACAGCTTTGCAAATGTGCCCGAAGAAAATGCAAAGAGAACTGGGGTGTGAAAATCAAAGACTGTTTATCTGTAGAAGAAAAGGAACAAGAATGAACTACACCACATATTTACACTGTAAGAATATTGGTAACAACAACAACAACAACCACAACAACAACAACAAACTATAGAACCTATTTACCTGAGAACAGCTCTAACAAAACTCTATGAAACGTATTTACAGACAACTTAAACAAACTCTAAAACCTCTATCCTGAACACAACAACTGTAAAACGTATGTACAGCAGGGTGGCATCTGTGTCTGTGATGTCCCTAAGTCCCGGAAGAAAAACAAGTAGCACGGTCAGTGCAGTCAGGCACGGAAGGGTGTTCCATGTGCTGCCGGGCTGGGACACTGGCCCAGTGGGACTCTGCTGCCAGAAGGGAGCCTGGCTGGGGGCTGTGGCCCAGGCACTGGAACAGGGCTTGTGTGGCCCACAGCAAGCCCAGGCCAGGCCAGGGATGGCCAGCAGAATCCAGTGCATGGGCTAGCGTGTCCCTGAGCAGGAAGTGCCCAGCCCGGCCCCAGGCTGGCAGCAGGGGCCCCACTCTGCCTGTGGGGAGCACCTGCCTGTTCTGCTGCTGGCATCGGTCTTCATCCCAAGACCATGTCTTCCTCCTTGTCTTTTAGATCAATATCCATCTCTTCAACATAATCTTTCGTTTCCACCTCCATCTCTTCCTCTGTCTCGTACATATCCACATCCATCTCTTCCTCTCCAGTATCCTCTCCGTCCACTTCCATGGCTTCTTCTCTATCAGTCTGTGTATCGACGTCCGTCTCCTCCTCTCGGTCTGTGCCAGCCTGCAGAGGTAGCAAAATTTCCCAGCCTGTCCCACAGAGCTCCAGCCCAGCCAGGCAGCTGCGGGGTGTCCGCCTCCGTGGAATAGTACCATACCTCTTTTGGAACAAATGCAGACATCCTGCAGGGATGGAGAGCAAAATCCAAGCGATGGGGAGCTTTGGGGACTGCTGGGGGAATCAGGGAGCAGGTGGCAACAAGGTGACAGGGGTAGGCTTGGAGCAGGGTGAATGAAGAGCGTGCTGGCACAAGGAGCCAAGGGTTGTGTTGTGGCCGTTGCTGGATGCTGGAAGTTCTAGCTGGAGCGTGCACTGTGACATCACCGCCAGGAGTTCAGGCCCAGGCTGAAGTGGACAACGGAGACCGTAGAATGAATGATGGAATCCCTGGGTGCTTGGGCTTGGAAGGGACCCTAAAGACCATCTTGTTCCAAGCGGAGCGATCTTCCCCTAGAATAGGTTGCTCAGAGCCCCTCTCCCAGCTGGCCTTGGATGTTGCCAAGGATGGAGCATCCCCAGCCTCTGTGCACAGCCTGGGCCAGTGGCCCAGCAGCCGGAGTGGAAAAGAGCAGCTTCATTAGATCCAACTTCAAGCTCACTCCTGCAGTTGAAAGGCTTCTCCTCCCTGTGCCCATCTTTCCTAGAGCTGCAGGGAGGCCTCGCCAGCCCCCTTCTCTTTCCAGGCTGAGCATCCCCAGCCCCACACGGACAGCAGTCCGATGCGTGGCAGTCAAGGCTAAAGGGTAGCAAATGGCTACATCAGGAAGTGAGAGATGGAAGCTTTTGGAGATGGAAGCTTTACCTCTAAATGTAGAAAAGAAAGAGAAGTGGAGGGGGAAATGGTGGGACTCTGGCTCTGTTCTAACTGGCGAAGATTTTCTTTTCTTCTTTTCTGTCGTGCTAACCCAAGTTTTGTTGTTTGAAAGG
The DNA here is from genome assembly GCF_971803275.1 of Cyanistes caeruleus. NCBI lineage: Eukaryota > Metazoa > Chordata > Aves > Passeriformes > Paridae > Cyanistes > Cyanistes caeruleus. The sequence goes on from NW_028255949.1 coordinate 208,525, forward strand.
AGGTTTAGCAAAATATCCATCGTCTTCTCCACTGCTGAAACACTGAACAACACCTGGGCAGGCTGAGGATGCAGAGCAAAACCTGCAAATATCTACTGCTGATCGTGATCCTGGGGAATGCAGCTAAAGCCAGCCAAAAGCAATTTCTGGAAAGTCAAGCCTGCTTTACGTTTTCTGGAGTTTGCTTGTGCCAACTTCACCAGTCATTTCTAAAAAAGGAAAAGAAACTCCAAGCAAAACAGAGAAAAACACAAAGAAACCAACCCAAAGAAACCAATCAAACAAACAGATAAAACACCCCCAATCAAACCAAAGGCAATGAGACGTTAGGACTAGTTGTAAGGATATCACAGCAGGCGAATGGCTGCTTCCTACTTGGATCACCATCCAAAGCCACCTAGAACAACTTGTCCAAAACATATCCAACAGGAGAAATGGAAAAAGTGATCCATGGCAGCTCTGCATTGTGGTGAAGGATGAGCATGCAGTGGTCCAGATGCAGCATTGCCCACCCTCCAGGCTGCTGTTTGCTCTGCTGAAAGACTCTTGCAGGACTCTTGTGGCCCCTCTCCATGCAATGGAAATCCTTGCCACAGCTCTCAGTTGAGGCACTGGCATTTCCAGAGCCAGATTCAGGCACAATCCTACTGCCTGCTGAGCATCTGGGAAAGGTGCTGAGCATCTTCAGGCCTAGAAGCACAAAAGAGCTCAGGCTCTCCCCGAACTGGGTTTTCAGGGCAGCTTTCCATATCTCTGCAAGATTTCTTCATCCCTCAACACGTCTGACTTTATGATGTCCAACGATGCATTTGGGTTTCTTCCGTCCTCTTGTGTGCCCGTGAGTAACCTTCCACGTGGATGAAGGAGATTGTGTACAGGACAATTGATTGCGGCATTGCCATTTGGCTTCACTGTCACTCAGTTGAACACGGTCCTTATCTAAGAAGGACTTCCAAGAAATGGGTAGGAGTTTTGGCTGTGAGAGGAGCAGAAAGCACATTTTCTACAGCAAATTGCTAGCTGATGCACTTTCCTCCCTGCCAAAATAGTGATTGCCATTCATCTTCCTGGGAAGAATGTAAAGACCCATTCAGAGATGCCAGGTTCAGCTGGCCTGTGGCTTTGTGTGCCTCATTTCACATGTCCAATTTCAAGGGCCACTAAAAGAGGCTCATGTTTGCCTTGCTACCCACAAGTGCTGTAGGTATTTCCAGGAGAAGAGGGAAAACATCGCTGTCCTGTGGTGTGGTAGAAATGCCACCACAACTGCGATTGTGTGAGCAAAGCCAGCCAGTGCTTTTTGGGGCAGCAGCAGCAGCTGAGAGTGTGGCAGAGCGGTTGTGATACTCTTTTTAGAGTCCTGCAAACATTGTTCCCGAAACAACCCACAGCTTTGCAAATGTGCCCGAAGAAAATGCAAAGAGAACTGGGGTGTGAAAATCAAAGACTGTTTATCTGTAGAAGAAAAGGAACAAGAATGAACTACACCACATATTTACACTGTAAGAATATTGGTAACAACAACAACAACAACCACAACAACAACAACAAACTATAGAACCTATTTACCTGAGAAGAGACCTAACAAAACTCTATGAAACGTATTTACAGACAACTTAAACAAACTCTAAAACCTCTATCCTGAACACAACAACTGTAAAACGTATGTACAGCAGGGTGGCATCTGTGTCTGTGATGTCCCTAAGTCCCGGAAGAAAAACAAGTAGCACGGTCAGTGCAGTCAGGCACGGAAGGGTGTTCCATGTGCTGCCGGGCTGGGACACTGGCCCAGTGGGACTCTGCTGCCAGAAGGGAGCCTGGCTGGGGGCTGTGGCCCAGGCACTGGAACAGGGCTTGTGTGGCCCACAGCAAGCCCAGGCCAGGCCAGGGATGGCCAGCAGAATCCAGTGCATGGGCTAGCGTGTCCCTGAGCAGGAAGTGCCCAGCCCGGCCCCAGGCTGGCAGCAGGGGCCCCACTCTGCCTGTGGGGAGCACCTGCCTGTTCTGCTGCTGGCATCGGTCTTCATCCCAAGACCATGTCTTCCTCCTTGTCTTTTAGATCAATATCCATCTCTTCAACATAATCTTTCGTTTCCACCTCCATCTCTTCCTCTGTCTCGTACATATCCACATCCATCTCTTGCTCTCCAGTATCCTCTCCGCCCACTTCCATGGCTTCTTCTCTATCAGTCTGTGTATCGACGTCCGTCTCCTCCTCTCGGTCTGTGCCAGCCTGCAGAGGTAGCAAAATTTCCCACCCTGTCCCACAGAGCTCCAGCCCAGCCAGGCAGCTGCGGGGTGTCCGCCTCCGTGGAATAGTACCATACCTCTTTTGGAACAAATGCAGACATCCTGCAGGGATGGAGAGCAAAATCCAAGCGATGGGGAGCTTTGGGGACTGCTGGGGGAATCAGGGAGCAGGTGGCAACAAGGTGACAGGGGTAGGCTTGGAGCAGGGTGAATGAAGAGCGTGCTGGCACAAGGAGCCAAGGGTTGTGTTGTGGCCGTTGCTGGATGCTGGAAGTTCTAGCTGGAGCGTGCACTGTGACATCACCGCCAGGAGTTCAGGCCCAGGCTGAAGTAGACAACGGAGACCGTAGAATGAATGATGGAATCCCTGGGTGCTTGGGCTTGGAAGGGACCCTAAAGACCATCTTGTTCCAAGCGGAGCGATCTTCCCCTAGAATAGGTTGCTCAGAGCCCCTCTCCCAGCTGGCCTTGGATGTTGCCAAGGATGGAGCATCCCCAGCCTCTGTGCACAGCCTGGGCCAGTGGCCCAGCAGCCGGAGTGGAAAAGAGCAGCTTCATTAGATCCAACTTCAAGCTCACTCCTGCAGTTGAAAGGCTTCTCCTCCCTGTGCCCATCTTTCCTAGAGCTGCAGGGAGGCCTCGCCAGCCCCCTTCTCTTTCCAGGCTGAGCATCCCCAGCCCCACACGGACAGCAGTCCGATGCGTGGCAGTCAAGGCTAAAGGGTAGCAAATGGCTACATCAGGAAGTGAGAGATGGAAGCTTTTGGAGATGGAAGCTTTACCTCTAAATGTAGAAAAGAAAGAGAAGTGGAGGGGGAAATGGTGGGACTCTGGCTCTGTTCTAACTGGCGAAGATTTTCTTTTCTTCTTTTCTGTCGTGCTAACCCAAGTTTTGTTGTTTGAAAGGAGGTTTAGCAAAATATCCATCGTCTTCTCCACTGCTGAAACACTGAACAACACCTGGGCAGGCTGAGGATGCAGAGCAAAACCTGCAAATATCTACTGCTGATCGTGATCCTGGGGAATGCAGCTAAAGCCAGCCAAAAGCAATTTCTGGAAAGTCAAGCCTGCTTTACGTTTTCTGGAGTTTGGTTGTGCCAACTTCACCAGTCATTTCTAAAAAAGGAAAAGAAACTCCAAGCAAAACAGAGAAAAACACAAAGAAACCAACCCAAAGAAACCAATCAAACAAACAGATAAAACACCCCCAATCAAACCAAAGGCAATGAGACGTTAGGACTAGTTGTAAGGATATCACAGCAGGCGAATGGCTGCTTCCTACTTGGATCACCATCCAAAGCCACCTAGAACAACTTGTCCAAAACATATCCAACAGGAGAAATGGAAAAAGTGATCCATGGCAGCTCTGCATTGTGGTGAAGGATGAGCATGCAGTGGTCCAGATGCAGCATTGCCCACCCTCCAGGCTGCTGTTTGCTCTGCTGAAAGACTCTTGCAGGACTCTTGTGGCCCCTCTCCATGCAATGGAAATCATTGCCACAGCTCTCACTTGAGGCACTGGCATTTCCAGAGCCAGATTCAGGCACAATCCTACTGCCTGCTGAGCATCTGGGAAAGGTGCTGAGCATCTTCAGGCCTAGAAGCACAAAAGAGCTCAGGCTCTCCCCGAACTGGGTTTTCAGGGCAGCTTTCCATATCTCTGCAAGATTTCTTCATCCCTCAACCCGTCTGACTTTTTTATGTCCAACGATGCATTTGGGTTTCTTCCGTCCTCTTGTGTGCCCGTGAGTAACCTTCCACGTGGATGAAGGAGATTGTGTACAGGACAATTGATTGCGGCATTGCCATTTGGCTTCACTGTCACTCAGTTGAACACGGTCCTTATCTAAGAAGGACTTCCAAGAAATGGGTAGGAGTTTTGGCTGTGAGAGGAGCAGAAAGCACATTTTCTACAGCAAATTGCTAGCTGATGCACTTTCCTCCCTGCCAAAATAGTGATTGCCATTCATCTTCCTGGGAAGAATGTAAAGACCCATTCAGAGATGCCAGGTTCAGCTGGCCTGTGGCTTTGTGTGCCTCATTTCACATGTCCAATTTCAAGGGCCACTAAAAGAGGCTCATGTTTGCCTTGCTACCCACAAGTGCTGTAGGTATTTCCAGGAGAAGAGGGAAAACATCGCTGTCCTGTGGTGTGGTAGAAATGCCACCACAACTGTGATTGTGTGAGCAAAGCCAGCCAGTGCTTTTTGGGGCAGCAGCAGCAGCTGAGAGTGTGGCAGAGCGGTTGTGATACTCTTTTTAGAGTCCTGCAAACATTGTTCCCGAAACAACCCACAGCTTTGCAAATGTGCCCGAAGAAAATGCAAAGAGAACTGGGGTGTGAAAATCAAAGACTGTTTATCTGTAGAAGAAAAGGAACAAGAATGAACTACACCACATATTTACACTGTAAGAATATTGGTAACAACAACAACAACCACAACAACAACAACAAACTATAGAACCTATTTACCTGAGAAGAGACCTAACAAAACTCTATGAAACGTATTTACAGACAACTTAAACAAACTCTAAAACCTCTATCCTGAACACAACAACTGTAAAACGTATGTACAGCAGGGTGGCATCTGTGTCTGTGATGTCCCTAAGTCCTGGAAGAAAAACAAGTAGCACGGTCAGTGCAGTCAGGCACGGAAGGGTGTTCCATGTGCTGCCGGGCTGGGACACTGGCCCAGTGGGACTCTGCTGCCAGAAGGGAGCCTGGCTGGGGGCTGTGGCCCAGGCACTGGAACAGGGCTTGTGTGGCCCACAGCAAGCCCAGGCCAGGCCAGGGATGGCCAGCAGAATCCAGTGCATGGGCTAGCGTGTCCCTGAGCAGGAAGTGCCCAGCCTGGCCCCAGGCTGGCAGCAGGGGCCCCACTCTGCCTGTGGGGAGCACCTGCCTGTTCTGCTGCTGGCATCGGTCTTCATCCCAAGACCATGTCTTCCTCCTTGTCTTTTAGATCAATATCCATCTCTTCAACATAATCTTTCGTTTCCACCTCCATCTCTTCCTCTGTCTCGTACATATCCACATCCATCTCTTGCTCTCCAGTATCCTCTCCGCCCACTTCCATGGCTTCTTCTCTATCAGTCTGTGTATCGACGTCCGTCTCCTCCTCTCGGTCTGTGCCAGCCTGCAGAGGTAGCAAAATTTCCCACCCTGTCCCACAGAGCTCCAGCCCAGCCAGGCAGCTGCGGGGTGTCCGCCTCCGTGGAATAGTGCCATACCTCTTTTGGAACAAATGCAGACATCCTGCAGGGATGGAGAGCAAAATCCAAGCGATGGGGAGCTTTGGGGACTGCTGGGGGAATCAGGGAGCAGGTGGCAACAAGGTGACAGGGGTAGGCTTGGAGCAGGGTGAATGAAGAGCGTGCTGGCACAAGGAGCCAAGGGTTGTGTTGTGGCCGTTGCTGGATGCTGGAAGTTCTAGCTGGAGCGTGCACTGTGACATCACCGCCAGGAGTTCAGGCCCAGGCTGAAGTGGACAACGGAGACCGTAGAATGAATGATGGAATCCCTGGGTGCTTGGGCTTGGAAGGGACCCTAAAGACCATCTTGTTCCAAGCGGAGCGATCTTCCCCTAGAATAGGTTGCTCAGAGCCCCTCTCCCAGCTGGCCTTGGATGTTGCCAAGGATGGAGCATCCCCAGCCTCTGTGCACAGCCTGGGCCAGTGGCCCAGCAGCCGGAGTGGAAAAGAGCAGCTTCATTAGATCCAACTTCAAGCTCACTCCTGCAGTTGAAAGGCTTCTCCTCCCTGTGCCCATCTTTCCTAGAGCTGCAGGGAGGCCTCGCCAGCCCCCTTCTCTTTCCAGGCTGAGCATCCCCAGCCCCACACGGACAGCAGTCCGATGCGTGGCAGTCAAGGCTAAAGGGTAGCAAATGGCTACATCAGGAAGTGAGAGATGGAAGCTTTTGGAGATGGAAGCTTTACCTCTAAATGTAGAAAAGAAAGAGAAGTGGAGGGGGAAATGGTGGGACTCTGGCTCTGTTCTAACTGGCGAAGATTTTCTTTTCTTCTTTTCTGTCGTGCTAACCCAAGTTTTGTTGTTTGAAAGGAGGTTTAGCAAAATATCCATCGTCTTCTCCACTGCTGAAACACTGAACAACACCTGGGCAGGCTGAGGATGCAGAGCAAAACCTGCAAATATCTACTGCTGATCGTGATCCTGGGGAATGCAGCTAAAGCCAGCCAAAAGCAATTTCTGGAAAGTCAAGCCTGCTTTACGTTTTCTGGAGTTTGGTTGTGCCAACTTCACCAGTCATTTCTAAAAAAGGAAAAGAAACTCCAAGCAAAAGAGAGAAAAACACAAAGAAACCAACCCAAAGAAACCAATCAAACAAACAGATAAAACACCCCCAATCAAACCAAAGGCAATGAGACGTTAGGACTAGTTGTAAGGATATCACAGCAGGCGAATGGCTGCTTCCTACTTGGATCACCATCCAAAGCCACCTAGAACAACTTGTCCAAAACATATCCAACAGGAGAAATGGAAAAAGTGATCCATGGCAGCTCTGCATTGTGGTGAAGGATGAGCATGCAGTGGTCCAGATGCAGCATTGCCCACCCTCCAGGCTGCTGTTTGCTCTGCTGAAAGACTCTTGCAGGACTCTTGTGGCCCCTCTCCATGCAATGGAAATCCTTGCCACAGCTCTCAGTTGAGGCACTGGCATTTCCAGAGCCAGATTCAGGCACAATCCTACTGCCTGCTGAGCATCTGGGAAAGGTGCTGAGCATCTTCAGGCCTAGAAGCACAAAAGAGCTCAGGCTCTCCCCGAACTGGGTTTTCAGGGCAGCTTTCCATATCTCTGCAAGATTTCTTCATCCCTCAACCCGTCTGACTTTTTTATGTCCAACGATGCATTTGGGTTTCTTCCGTCCTCTTGTGTGCCCGTGAGTAACCTTCCACGTGGATGAAGGAGATTGTGTACAGGACAATTGATTGCGGCATTGCCATTTGGCTTCACTGTCACTCAGTTGAACACGGTCCTTATCTAAGAAGGACTTCCAAGAAATGGGTAGGAGTTTTGGCTGTGAGAGGAGCAGAAAGCACATTTTCTACAGCAAATTGCTAGCTGATGCACTTTCCTCCCTGCCAAAATAGTGATTGCCATTCATCTTCCTGGGAAGAATGTAAAGACCCATTCAGAGATGCCAGGTTCAGCTGGCCTGTGGCTTTGTGTGCCTCATTTCACATGTCCAATTTCAAGGGCCACTAAAAGAGGCTCATGTTTGCCTTGCTACCCACAAGTGCTGTAGGTATTTCCAGGAGAAGAGGGAAAACATCGCTGTCCTGTGGTGTGGTAGAAATGCCACCACAACTGTGATTGTGTGAGCAAAGCCAGCCAGTGCTTTTTGGGGCAGCAGCAGCAGCTGAGAGTGTGGCAGAGCGGTTGTGATACTCTTTTTAGAGTCCTGCAAACATTGTTCCCGAAACAACCCACAGCTTTGCAAATGTGCCCGAAGAAAATGCAAAGAGAACTGGGGTGTGAAAATCAAAGACTGTTTATCTGTAGAAGAAAAGGAACAAGAATGAACTACACCACATATTTACACTGTAAGAATATTGGTAACAACAACAACAACAACCACAACAACAACAACAAACTATAGAACCTATTTACCTGAGAAGAGACCTAACAAAACTCTATGAAACGTATTTACAGACAACTTAAACAAACTCTAAAACCTCTATCCTGAACACAACAACTGTAAAACGTATGTACAGCAGGGTGGCATCTGTGTCTGTGATGTCCCTAAGTCCCGGAAGAAAAACAAGTAGCACGGTCAGTGCAGTCAGGCACGGAAGGGTGTTCCATGTGCTGCCGGGCTGGGACACTGGCCCAGTGGGACTCTGCTGCCAGAAGGGAGCCTGGCTGGGGGCTGTGGCCCAGGCACTGGAACAGGGCTTGTGTGGCCCACAGCAAGCCCAGGCCAGGCCAGGGATGGCCAGCAGAATCCAGTGCATGGGCTAGCGTGTCCCTGAGCAGGAAGTGCCCAGCCTGGCCCCAGGCTGGCAGCAGGGGCCCCACTCTGCCTGTGGGGAGCACCTGCCTGTTCTGCTGCTGGCATCGGTCTTCATCCCAAGACCATGTCTTCCTCCTTGTCTTTTAGATCAATATCCATCTCTTCAACATAATCTTTCGTTTCCACCTCCATCTCTTCCTCTGTCTCGTACATATCCACATCCATCTCTTGCTCTCCAGTATCCTCTCCGCCCACTTCCATGGCTTCTTCTCTATCAGTCTGTGTATCGACGTCCGTCTCCTCCTCTCGGTCTGTGCCAGCCTGCAGAGGTAGCAAAATTTCCCACCCTGTCCCACAGAGCTCCAGCCCAGCCAGGCAGCTGCGGGGTGTCCGCCTCCGTGGAATAGTGCCATACCTCTTTTGGAACAAATGCAGACATCCTGCAGGGATGGAGAGCAAAATCCAAGCGATGGGGAGCTTTGGGGACTGCTGGGGGAATCAGGGAGCAGGTGGCAACAAGGTGACAGGGGTAGGCTTGGAGCAGGGTGAATGAAGAGCGTGCTGGCACAAGGAGCCAAGGGTTGTGTTGTGGCCGTTGCTGGATGCTGGAAGTTCTAGCTGGAGCGTGCACTGTGACATCACCGCCAGGAGTTCAGGCCCAGGCTGAAGTGGACAACGGAGACCGTAGAATGAATGATGGAATCCCTGGGTGCTTGGGCTTGGAAGGGACCCTAAAGACCATCTTGTTCCAAGCGGAGCGATCTTCCCCTAGAATAGGTTGCTCAGAGCCCCTCTCCCAGCTGGCCTTGGATGTTGCCAAGGATGGAGCATCCCCAGCCTCTGTGCACAGCCTGGGCCAGTGGCCCAGCAGCCGGAGTGGAAAAGAGCAGCTTCATTAGATCCAACTTCAAGCTCACTCCTGCAGTTGAAAGGCTTCTCCTCCCTGTGCCCATCTTTCCTAGAGCTGCAGGGAGGCCTCGCCAGCCCCCTTCTCTTTCCAGGCTGAGCATCCCCAGCCCCACACGGACAGCAGTCCGATGCGTGGCAGTCAAGGCTAAAGGGTAGCAAATGGCTACATCAGGAAGTGAGAGATGGAAGCTTTTGGAGATGGAAGCTTTACCTCTAAATGTAGAAAAGAAAGAGAAGTGGAGGGGGAAATGGTGGGACTCTGGCTCTGTTCTAACTGGCGAAGATTTTCTTTTCTTCTTTTCTGTCGTGCTAACCCAAGTTTTGTTGTTTGAAAGGAGGTTTAGCAAAATATCCATCGTCTTCTCCACTGCTGAAACACTGAACAACACCTGGGCAGGCTGAGGATGCAGAGCAAAACCTGCAAATATCTACTGCTGATCGTGATCCTGGGGAATGCAGCTAAAGCCAGCCAAAAGCAATTTCTGGAAAGTCAAGCCTGCTTTACGTTTTCTGGAGTTTGGTTGTGCCAACTTCACCAGTCATTTCTAAAAAAGGAAAAGAAACTCCAAGCAAAAGAGAGAAAAACACAAAGAAACCAACCCAAAGAAACCAATCAAACAAACAGATAAAACACCCCCAATCAAACCAAAGGCAATGAGACGTTAGGACTAGTTGTAAGGATATCACAGCAGGCGAATGGCTGCTTCCTACTTGGATCACCATCCAAAGCCACCTAGAACAACTTGTCCAAAACATATCCAACAGGAGAAATGGAAAAAGTGATCCATGGCAGCTCTGCATTGTGGTGAAGGATGAGCATGCAGTGGTCCAGATGCAGCATTGCCCACCCTCCAGGCTGCTGTTTGCTCTGCTGAAAGACTCTTGCAGGACTCTTGTGGCCCCTCTCCATGCAATGGAAATCCTTGCCACAGCTCTCAGTTGAGGCACTGGCATTTCCAGAGCCAGATTCAGGCACAATCCTACTGCCTGCTGAGCATCTGGGAAAAGTGCTGAGCATCTTCAGGCCTAGAAGCACAAAAGAGCTCAGGCTCTCCCCGAACTGGGTTTTCAGGGCAGCTTTCCATATCTCTGCAAGATTTCTTCATCCCTCAACCCGTCTGACTTTTTTATGTCCAACGATGCATTTGGGTTTCTTCCGTCCTCTTGTGTGCCCGTGAGTAACCTTCCACGTGGATGAAGGAGATTGTGTACAGGACAATTGATTGCGGCATTGCCATTTGGCTTCACTGTCACTCAGTTGAACACGGTCCTTATCTAAGAAGGACTTCCAAGAAATGGGTAGGAGTTTTGGCTGTGAGAGGAGCAGAAAGCACATTTTCTACAGCAAATTGCTAGCTGATGCACTTTCCTCCCTGCCAAAATAGTGATTGCCATTCATCTTCCTGGGAAGAATGTAAAGACCCATTCAGAGATGCCAGGTTCAGCTGGCCTGTGGCTTTGTGTGCCTCATTTCACATGTCCAATTTCAAGGGCCACTAAAAGAGGCTCATGTTTGCCTTGCTACCCACAAGTGCTGTAGGTATTTCCAGGAGAAGAGGGAAAACATCGCTGTCCTGTGGTGTGGTAGAAATGCCACCACAACTGTGATTGTGTGAGCAAAGCCAGCCAGTGCTTTTTGGGGCAGCAGCAGCAGCTGAGAGTGTGGCAGAGCGGTTGTGATACTCTTTTTAGAGTCCTGCAAACATTGTTCCCGAAACAACCCACAGCTTTGCAAATGTGCCCGAAGAAAATGCAAAGAGAACTGGGGTGTGAAAATCAAAGACTGTTTATCTGTAGAAGAAAAGGAACAAGAATGAACTACACCACATATTTACACTGTAAGAATATTGGTAACAACAACAACAACAACCACAACAACAACAACAAACTATAGAACCTATTTACCTGAGAAGAGACCTAACAAAACTCTATGAAACGTATTTACAGACAACTTAAACAAACTCTAAAACCTCTATCCTGAACACAACAACTGTAAAACGTATGTACAGCAGGGTGGCATCTGTGTCTGTGATGTCCCTAAGTCCTGGAAGAAAAACAAGTAGCACGGTCAGTGCAGTCAGGCACGGAAGGGTGTTCCATGTGCTGCCGGGCTGGGACACTGGCCCAGTGGGACTCTGCTGCCAGAAGGGAGCCTGGCTGGGGGCTGTGGCCCAGGCACTGGAACAGGGCTTGTGTGGCCCACAGCAAGCCCAGGCCAGGCCAGGGATGGCCAGCAGAATCCAGTGCATGGGCTAGCGTGTCCCTGAGCAGGAAGTGCCCAGCCTGGCCCCAGGCTGGCAGCAGGGGCCCCACTCTGCCTGTGGGGAGCACCTGCCTGTTCTGCTGCTGGCATCGGTCTTCATCCCAAGACCATGTCTTCCTCCTTGTCTTTTAGATCAATATCCATCTCTTCAACATAATCTTTCGTTTCCACCTCCATCTCTTCCTCTGTCTCGTACATATCCACATCCATCTCTTGCTCTCCAGTATCCTCTCCGCCCACTTCCATGGCTTCTTCTCTATCAGTCTGTGTATCGACGTCCGTCTCCTCCTCTCGGTCTGTGCCAGCCTGCAGAGGTAGCAAAATTTCCCAGCCTGTCCCACAGAGCTCCAGCCCAGCCAGGCAGCTGCGGGGTGTCCGCCTCCGTGGAATAGTGCCATACCTCTTTTGGAACAAATGCAGACATCCTGCAGGGATGGAGAGCAAAATCCAAGCGATGGGGAGCTTTGGGGACTGCTGGGGGAATCAGGGAGCAGGTGGCAACAAGGTGACAGGGGTAGGCTTGGAGCAGGGTGAATGAAGAGCGTGCTGGCACAAGGAGCCAAGGGTTGTGTTGTGGCCGTTGCTGGATGCTGGAAGTTCTAGCTGGAGCGTGCACTGTGACATCACCGCCAGGAGTTCAGGCCCAGGCTGAAGTGGACAACGGAGACCGTAGAATGAATGATGGAATCCCTGGGTGCTTGGGCTTGGAAGGGACCCTAAAGACCATCTTGTTCCAAGCGGAGCGATCTTCCCCTAGAATAGGTTGCTCAGAGCCCCTCTCCCAGCTGGCCTTGGATGTTGCCAAGGATGGAGCATCCCCAGCCTCTGTGCACAGCCTGGGCCAGTGGCCCAGCAGCCGGAGTGGAAAAGAGCAGCTTCATTAGATCCAACTTCAAGCTCACTCCTGCAGTTGAAAGGCTTCTCCTCCCTGTGCCCATCTTTCCTAGAGCTGCAGGGAGGCCTCGCCAGCCCCCTTCTCTTTCCAGGCTGAGCATCCCCAGCCCCACACGGACAGCAGTCCGATGCGTGGCAGTCAAGGCTAAAGGGTAGCAAATGGCTACATCAGGAAGTGAGAGATGGAAGCTTTTGGAGATGGAAGCTTTACCTCTAAATGTAGAAAAGAAAGAGAAGTGGAGGGGGAAATGGTGGGACTCTGGCTCTGTTCTAACTGGCGAAGATTTTCTTTTCTTCTTTTCTGTCGTGCTAACCCAAGTTTTGTTGTTTGAAAGGAGGTTTAGCAAAATATCCATCGTCTTCTCCACTGCTGAAACACTGAACAACACCTGGGCAGGCTGAGGATGCAGAGCAAAACCTGCAAATATCTACTGCTGATCGTGATCCTGGGGAATGCAGCTAAAGCCAGCCAAAAGCAATTTCTGGAAAGTCAAGCCTGCTTTACGTTTTCTGGAGTTTGCTTGTGCCAACTTCACCAGTCATTTCTAAAAAAGGAAAAGAAACTCCAAGCAAAACAGAGAAAAACACAAAGAAACCAACCCAAAGAAACCAATCAAACAAACAGATAAAACACCCCCAATCAAACCAAAGGCAATGAGACGTTAGGACTAGTTGTAAGGATATCACAGCAGGCGAATGGCTGCTTCCTACTTGGATCACCATCCAAAGCCACCTAGAACAACTTGTCCAAAACATATCCAACAGGAGAAATGGAAAAAGTGATCCATGGCAGCTCTGCATTGTGGTGAAGGATGAGCATGCAGTGGTCCAGATGCAGCATTGCCCACCCTCCAGGCTGCTGTTTGCTCTGCTGAAAGACTCTTGCAGGACTCTTGTGGCCCCTCTCCATGCAATGGAAATCATTGCCACAGCTCTCACTTGAGGCACTGGCATTTCCAGAGCCAGATTCAGGCACAATCCTACTGCCTGCTGAGCATCTGGGAAAGGTGCTGAGCATCTTCAGGCCTAGAAGCACAAAAGAGCTCAGGCTCTCCCCGAACTGGGTTTTCAGGGCAGCTTTCCATATCTCTGCAAGATTTCTTCATCCCTCAACCCGTCTGACTTTATTATGTCCAACGATGCATTTGGGTTTCTTCCGTCCTCTTGTGTGCCCGTGAGTAACCTTCCACGTGGATGAAGGAGATTGTGTACAGGACAATTGATTGCGGCATTGCCATTTGGCTTCACTGTCACTCAGTTGAACACGGTCCTTATCTAAGAAGGACTTCCAAGAAATGGGTAGGAGTTTTGGCTGTGAGAGGAGCAGAAAGCACATTTTCTACAGCAAATTGCTAGCTGATGCACTTTCCTCCCTGCCAAAATAGTGATTGCCATTCATCTTCCTGGGAAGAATGTAAAGACCCATTCAGAGATGCCAGGTTCAGCTGGCCTGTGGCTTTGTGTGCCTCATTTCACATGTCCAATTTCAAGGGCCACTAAAAGAGGCTCATGTTTGCCTTGCTACCCACAAGTGCTGTAGGTATTTCCAGGAGAAGAGGGAAAACATCGCTGTCCTGTGGTGTGGTAGAAATGCCACCACAACTGTGATTGTGTGAGCAAAGCCAGCCAGTGCTTTTTGGGGCAGCAGCAGCAGCTGAGAGTGTGGCAGAGCGGTTGTGATACTCTTTTTAGAGTCCTGCAAACATTGTTCCCGAAACAACCCACAGCTTTGCAAATGTGCCCGAAGAAAATGCAAAGAGAACTGGGGTGTGAAAATCAAAGACTGTTTATCTGTAGAAGAAAAGGAACAAGAATGAACTACACCACATATTTACACTGTAAGAATATTGGTAACAACAACAACAACAACCACAACAACAACAACAAACTATAGAACCTATTTACCTGAGAAGAGACCTAACAAAACTCTATGAAACGTATTTACAGACAACTTAAACAAACTCTAAAACCTCTATCCTGAACACAACAACTGTAAAACGTATGTACAGCAGGGTGGCATCTGTGTCTGTGATGTCCCTAAGTCCCGGAAGAAAAACAAGTAGCACGGTCAGTGCAGTCAGGCACGGAAGGGTGTTCCATGTGCTGCCGGGCTGGGACACTGGCCCAGTGGGACTCTGCTGCCAGAAGGGAGCCTGGCTGGGGGCTGTGGCCCAGGCACTGGAACAGGGCTTGTGTGGCCCACAGCAAGCCCAGGCCAGGCCAGGGATGGCCAGCAGAATCCAGTGCATGGGCTAGCGTGTCCCTGAGCAGGAAGTGCCCAGCCTGGCCCCAGGCTGGCAGCAGGGGCCCCACTCTGCCTGTGGGGAGCACCTGCCTGTTCTGCTGCTGGCATCGGTCTTCATCCCAAGACCATGTCTTCCTCCTTGTCTTTTAGATCAATATCCATCTCTTCAACATAATCTTTCGTTTCCACCTCCATCTCTTCCTCTGTCTCGTACATATCCACATCCATCTCTTGCTCTCCAGTATCCTCTCCGCCCACTTCCATGGCTTCTTCTCTATCAGTCTGTGTATCGACGTCCGTCTCCTCCTCTCGGTCTGTGCCAGCCTGCAGAGGTAGCAAAATTTCCCACCCTGTCCCACAGAGCTCCAGCCCAGCCAGGCAGCTGCGGGGTGTCCGCCTCCGTGGAATAGTACCGTAGCTCTTTTGGAACAAATGCAGACATCCTGCAGGGATGGAGAGCAAAATCCAAGCGATGGGGAGCTTTGGGGACTGCTGGGGGAATCAGGGAGCAGGTGGCAACAAGGTGACAGGGGTAGGCTTGGAGCAGGGTGAATGAAGAGCGTGCTGGCACAAGGAGCCAAGGGTTGTGTTGTGGCCGTTGCTGGATGCTGGAAGTTCTAGCTGGAGCGTGCACTGTGACATCACCGCCAGGAGTTCAGGCCCAGGCTGAAGTGGACAACGGAGACCGTAGAATGAATGATGGAATCCCTGGGTGCTTGGGCTTGGAAGGGACCCTAAAGACCATCTTGTTCCAAGCGGAGCGATCTTCCCCTAGAATAGGTTGCTCAGAGCCCCTCTCCCAGCTGGCCTTGGATGTTGCCAAGGATGGAGCATCCCCAGCCTCTGTGCACAGCCTGGGCCAGTGGCCCAGCAGCCGGAGTGGAAAAGAGCAGCTTCATTAGATCCAACTTCAAGCTCACTCCTGCAGTTGAAAGGCTTCTCCTCCCTGTGCCCATCTTTCCTAGAGCTGCAGGGAGGCCTCGCCAGCCCCCTTCTCTTTCCAGGCTGAGCATCCCCAGCCCCACACGGACAGCAGTCCGATGCGTGGCGGTCAAGGCTAAAGGGTAGCAAATGGCTACATCAGGAAGTGAGAGATGGAAGCTTTTGGAGATGGAAGCTTTACCTCTAAATGTAGAAAAGAAAGAGAAGTGGAGGGGGAAATGGTGGGACTCTGGCTCTGTTCTAACTGGCGAAGATTTTCTTTTCTTCTTTTCTGTCGTGCTAACCCAAGTTTTGTTGTTTGAAAGGAGGTTTAGCAAAATATCCATCGTCTTCTCCACTGCTGAAACACTGAACAACACCTGGGCAGGCTGAGGATGCAGAGCAAAACCTGCAAATATCTACTGCTGATCGTGATCCTGGGGAATGCAGCTAAAGCCAGCCAAAAGCAATTTCTGGAAAGTCAAGCCTGCTTTACGTTTTCTGGAGTTTGCTTGTGCCAACTTCACCAGTCATTTCTAAAAAAGGAAAAGAAACTCCAAGCAAAAGAGAGAAAAACACAAAGAAACCAACCCAAAGAAACCAATCAAACAAACAGATAAAACACCCCCAATCAAACCAAAGGCAATGAGACGTTAGGACTAGTTGTAAGGATATCACAGCAGGCGAATGGCTGCTTCCTACTTGGATCACCATCCAAAGCCACCTAGAACAACTTGTCCAAAACATATCCAACAGGAGAAATGGAAAAAGTGATCCATGGCAGCTCTGCATTGTGGTGAAGGATGAGCATGCAGTGGTCCAGATGCAGCATTGCCCACCCTCCAGGCTGCTGTTTGCTCTGCTGAAAGACTCTTGCAGGACTCTTGTGGCCCCTCTCCATGCAATGGAAATCCTTGCCACAGCTCTCAGTTGAGGCACTGGCATTTCCAGAGCCAGATTCAGGCACAATCCTACTGCCTGCTGAGCATCTGGGAAAGGTGCTGAGCATCTTCAGGCCTAGAAGCACAAAAGAGCTCAGGCTCTCCCCGAACTGGGTTTTCAGGGCAGCTTTCCATATCTCTGCAAGATTTCTTCATCCCTCAACCCGTCTGACTTTTTTATGTCCAACGATGCATTTGGGTTTCTTCCGTCCTCTTGTGTGCCCGTGAGTAACCTTCCACGTGGATGAAGGAGATTGTGTACAGGACAATTGATTGCGGCATTGCCATTTGGCTTCACTGTCACTCAGTTGAACACGGTCCTTATCTAAGAAGGACTTCCAAGAAATGGGTAGGAGTTTTGGCTGTGAGAGGAGCAGAAAGCACATTTTCTACAGCAAATTGCTAGCTGATGCACTTTCCTCCCTGCCAAAATAGTGATTGCCATTCATCTTCCTGGGAAGAATGTAAAGACCCATTCAGAGATGCCAGGTTCAGCTGGCCTGTGGCTTTGTGTGCCTCATTTCACATGTCCAATTTCAAGGGCCACTAAAAGAGGCTCATGTTTGCCTTGCTACCCACAAGTGCTGTAGGTATTTCCAGGAGAAGAGGGAAAACATCGCTGTCCTGTGGTGTGGTAGAAATGCCACCACAACTGTGATTGTGTGAGCAAAGCCAGCCAGTGCTTTTTGGGGCAGCAGCAGCAGCTGAGAGTGTGGCAGAGCGGTTGTGATACTCTTTTTAGAGTCCTGCAAACATTGTTCCCGAAACAACCCACAGCTTTGCAAATGTGCCCGAAGAAAATGCAAAGAGAACTGGGGTGTGAAAATCAAAGACTGTTTATCTGTAGAAGAAAAGGAACAAGAATGAACTACACCACATATTTACACTGTAAGAATATTGGTAACAACAACAACAACAACCACAACAACAACAACAAACTATAGAACCTATTTACCTGAGAAGAGACCTAACAAAACTCTATGAAACGTATTTACAGACAACTTAAACAAACTCTAAAACCTCTATCCTGAACACAACAACTGTAAAACGTATGTACAGCAGGGTGGCATCTGTGTCTGTGATGTCCCTAAGTCCCGGAAGAAAAACAAGTAGCACGGTCAGTGCAGTCAGGCACGGAAGGGTGTTCCATGTGCTGCCGGGCTGGGACACTGGCCCAGTGGGACTCTGCTGCCAGAAGGGAGCCTGGCTGGGGGCTGTGGCCCAGGCACTGGAACAGGGCTTGTGTGGCCCACAGCAAGCCCAGGCCAGGCCAGGGATGGCCAGCAGAATCCAGTGCATGGGCTAGCGTGTCCCTGAGCAGGAAGTGCCCAGCCCGGCCCCAGGCTGGCAGCAGGGGCCCCACTCTGCCTGTGGGGAGCACCTGCCTGTTCTGCTGCTGGCATCGGTCTTCATCCCAAGACCATGTCTTCCTCCTTGTCTTTTAGATCAATATCCATCTCTTCAACATAATCTTTCGTTTCCACCTCCATCTCTTCCTCTGTCTCGTACATATCCACATCCATCTCTTCCTCTCCAGTATCCTCTCCGTCCACTTCCATGGCTTCTTCTCTATCAGTCTGTGTATCGACGTCCGTCTCCTCCTCTCGGTCTGTGCCAGCCTGCAGAGGTAGCAAAATTTCCCAGCCTGTCCCACAGAGCTCCAGCCCAGCCAGGCAGCTGCGGGGTGTCCGCCTCCGTGGAATAGTACCATACCTCTTTTGGAACGAATGCAGACATCCTGCAGGGATGGAGAGCAAAATCCAAGCGATGGGGAGCTTTGGGGACTGCTGGGGGAATCAGGGAGCAGGTGGCAACAAGGTGACAGGGGTAGGCTTGGAGCAGGGTGAATGAAGAGCGTGCTGGCACAAGGAGCCAAGGGTTGTGTTGTGGCCGTTGCTGGATGCTGGAAGTTCTAGCTGGAGCGTGCACTGTGACATCACCGCCAGGAGTTCAGGCCCAGGCTGAAGTGGACAACGGAGACCGTAGAATGAATGATGGAATCCCTGGGTGCTTGGGCTTGGAAGGGACCCTAAAGACCATCTTGTTCCAAGCGGAGCGATCTTCCCCTAGAATAGGTTGCTCAGAGCCCCGCTCCCAGCTGGCCTTGGATGTTGCCAAGGATGGAGCATCCCCAGCCTCTGTGCACAGCCTGGGCCAGTGGCCCAGCAGCCGGAGTGGAAAAGAGCAGCTTCATTAGATCCAACTTCAAGCTCACTCCTGCAGTTGAAAGGCTTCTCCTCCCTGTGCCCATCTTTCCTAGAGCTGCAGGGAGGCCTCGCCAGCCCCCTTCTCTTTCCAGGCTGAGCATCCCCAGCCCCACACGGACAGCAGTCCGATGCGTGGCAGTCAAGGCTAAAGGGTAGCAAATGGCTACATCAGGAAGTGAGAGATGGAAGCTTTTGGAGATGGAAGCTTTACCTCTAAATGTAGAAAAGAAAGAGAAGTGGAGGGGGAAATGGTGGGACTCTGGCTCTGTTCTAACTGGCGAAGATTTTCTTTTCTTCTTTTCTGTCGTGCTAACCCAAGTTTTGTTGTTTGAAAGGAGGTTTAGCAAAATATCCATCGTCTTCTCCACTGCTGAAACACTGAACAACACCTGGGCAGGCTGAGGATGCAGAGCAAAACCTGCAAATATCTACTGCTGATCGTGATCCTGGGGAATGCAGCTAAAGCCAGCCAAAAGCAATTTCTGGAAAGTCAAGCCTGCTTTACGTTTTCTGGAGTTTGCTTGTGCCAACTTCACCAGTCATTTCTAAAAAAGGAAAAGAAACTCCAAGCAAAACAGAGAAAAACACAAAGAAACCAACCCAAAGAAACCAATCAAACAAACAGATAAAACACCCCCAATCAAACCAAAGGCAATGAGACGTTAGGACTAGTTGTAAGGATATCACAGCAGGCGAATGGCTGCTTCCTACTTGGATCACCATCCAAAGCCACCTAGAACAACTTGTCCAAAACATATCCAACAGGAGAAATGGAAAAAGTGATCCATGGCAGCTCTGCATTGTGGTGAAGGATGAGCATGCAGTGGTCCAGATGCAGCATTGCCCACCCTCCAGGCTGCTGTTTGCTCTGCTGAAAGACTCTTGCAGGACTCTTGTGGCCCCTCTCCATGCAATGGAAATCATTGCCACAGCTCTCACTTGAGGCACTGGCATTTCCAGAGCCAGATTCAGGCACAATCCTACTGCCTGCTGAGCATCTGGGAAAGGTGCTGAGCATCTTCAGGCCTAGAAGCACAAAAGAGCTCAGGCTCTCCCCGAACTGGGTTTTCAGGGCAGCTTTCCATATCTCTGCAAGATTTCTTCATCCCTCAACCCGTCTGACTTTATTATGTCCAACGATGCATTTGGGTTTCTTCCGTCCTCTTGTGTGCCCGTGAGTAACCTTCCACGTGGATGAAGGAGATTGTGTACAGGACAATTGATTGCGGCATTGCCATTTGGCTTCACTGTCACTCAGTTGAACACGGTCCTTATCTAAGAAGGACTTCCAAGAAATGGGTAGGAGTTTTGGCTGTGAGAGGAGCAGAAAGCACATTTTCTACAGCAAATTGCTAGCTGATGCACTTTCCTCCCTGCCAAAATAGTGATTGCCATTCATCTTCCTGGGAAGAATGTAAAGACCCATTCAGAGATGCCAGGTTCAGCTGGCCTGTGGCTTTGTGTGCCTCATTTCACATGTCCAATTTCAAGGGCCACTAAAAGAGGCTCATGTTTGCCTTGCTACCCACAAGTGCTGTAGGTATTTCCAGGAGAAGAGGGAAAACATCGCTGTCCTGTGGTGTGGTAGAAATGCCACCACAACTGTGATTGTGTGAGCAAAGCCAGCCAGTGCTTTTTGGGGCAGCAGCAGCAGCTGAGAGTGTGGCAGAGCGGTTGTGATACTCTTTTTAGAGTCCTGCAAACATTGTTCCCGAAACAACCCACAGCTTTGCAAATGTGCCCGAAGAAAATGCAAAGAGAACTGGGGTGTGAAAATCAAAGACTGTTTATCTGTAGAAGAAAAGGAACAAGAATGAACTACACCACATATTTACACTGTAAGAATATTGGTAACAACAACAACAACAACCACAACAACAACAACAAACTATAGAACCTATTTACCTGAGAAGAGACCTAACAAAACTCTATGAAACGTATTTACAGACAACTTAAACAAACTCTAAAACCTCTATCCTGAACACAACAACTGTAAAACGTATGTACAGCAGGGTGGCATCTGTGTCTGTGATGTCCCTAAGTCCCGGAAGAAAAACAAGTAGCACGGTCAGTGCAGTCAGGCACGGAAGGGTGTTCCATGTGCTGCCGGGCTGGGACACTGGCCCAGTGGGACTCTGCTGCCAGAAGGGAGCCTGGCTGGGGGCTGTGGCCCAGGCACTGGAACAGGGCTTGTGTGGCCCACAGCAAGCCCAGGCCAGGCCAGGGATGGCCAGCAGAATCCAGTGCATGGGCTAGCGTGTCCCTGAGCAGGAAGTGCCCAGCCTGGCCCCAGGCTGGCAGCAGGGGCCCCACTCTGCCTGTGGGGAGCACCTGCCTGTTCTGCTGCTGGCATCGGTCTTCATCCCAAGACCATGTCTTCCTCCTTGTCTTTTAGATCAATATCCATCTCTTCAACATAATCTTTCGTTTCCACCTCCATCTCTTCCTCTGTCTCGTACATATCCACATCCATCTCTTGCTCTCCAGTATCCTCTCCGCCCACTTCCATGGCTTCTTCTCTATCAGTCTGTGTATCGACGTCCGTCTCCTCCTCTCGGTCTGTGCCAGCCTGCAGAGGTAGCAAAATTTCCCACCCTGTCCCACAGAGCTCCAGCCCAGCCAGGCAGCTGCGGGGTGTCCGCCTCCGTGGAATAGTACCGTAGCTCTTTTGGAACAAATGCAGACATCCTGCAGGGATGGAGAGCAAAATCCAAGCGATGGGGAGCTTTGGGGACTGCTGGGGGAATCAGGGAGCAGGTGGCAACAAGGTGACAGGGGTAGGCTTGGAGCAGGGTGAATGAAGAGCGTGCTGGCACAAGGAGCCAAGGGTTGTGTTGTGGCCGTTGCTGGATGCTGGAAGTTCTAGCTGGAGCGTGCACTGTGACATCACCGCCAGGAGTTCAGGCCCAGGCTGAAGTGGACAACGGAGACCGTAGAATGAATGATGGAATCCCTGGGTGCTTGGGCTTGGAAGGGACCCTAAAGACCATCTTGTTCCAAGCGGAGCGATCTTCCCCTAGAATAGGTTGCTCAGAGCCCCTCTCCCAGCTGGCCTTGGATGTTGCCAAGGATGGAGCATCCCCAGCCTCTGTGCACAGCCTGGGCCAGTGGCCCAGCAGCCGGAGTGGAAAAGAGCAGCTTCATTAGATCCAACTTCAAGCTCACTCCTGCAGTTGAAAGGCTTCTCCTCCCTGTGCCCATCTTTCCTAGAGCTGCAGGGAGGCCTCGCCAGCCCCCTTCTCTTTCCAGGCTGAGCATCCCCAGCCCCACACGGACAGCAGTCCGATGCGTGGCGGTCAAGGCTAAAGGGTAGCAAATGGCTACATCAGGAAGTGAGAGATGGAAGCTTTTGGAGATGGAAGCTTTACCTCTAAATGTAGAAAAGAAAGAGAAGTGGAGGGGGAAATGGTGGGACTCTGGCTCTGTTCTAACTGGCGAAGATTTTCTTTTCTTCTTTTCTGTCGTGCTAACCCAAGTTTTGTTGTTTGAAAGGAGGTTTAGCAAAATATCCATCGTCTTCTCCACTGCTGAAACACTGAACAACACCTGGGCAGGCTGAGGATGCAGAGCAAAACCTGCAAATATCTACTGCTGATCGTGATCCTGGGGAATGCAGCTAAAGCCAGCCAAAAGCAATTTCTGGAAAGTCAAGCCTGCTTTACGTTTTCTGGAGTTTGCTTGTGCCAACTTCACCAGTCATTTCTAAAAAAGGAAAAGAAACTCCAAGCAAAAGAGAGAAAAACACAAAGAAACCAACCCAAAGAAACCAATCAAACAAACAGATAAAACACCCCCAATCAAACCAAAGGCAATGAGACGTTAGGACTAGTTGTAAGGATATCACAGCAGGCGAATGGCTGCTTCCTACTTGGATCACCATCCAAAGCCACCTAGAACAACTTGTCCAAAACATATCCAACAGGAGAAATGGAAAAAGTGATCCATGGCAGCTCTGCATTGTGGTGAAGGATGAGCATGCAGTGGTCCAGATGCAGCATTGCCCACCCTCCAGGCTGCTGTTTGCTCTGCTGAAAGACTCTTGCAGGACTCTTGTGGCCCCTCTCCATGCAATGGAAATCCTTGCCACAGCTCTCAGTTGAGGCACTGGCATTTCCAGAGCCAGATTCAGGCACAATCCTACTGCCTGCTGAGCATCTGGGAAAGGTGCTGAGCATCTTCAGGCCTAGAAGCACAAAAGAGCTCAGGCTCTCCCCGAACTGGGTTTTCAGGGCAGCTTTCCATATCTCTGCAAGATTTCTTCATCCCTCAACCCGTCTGACTTTTTTATGTCCAACGATGCATTTGGGTTTCTTCCGTCCTCTTGTGTGCCCGTGAGTAACCTTCCACGTGGATGAAGGAGATTGTGTACAGGACAATTGATTGCGGCATTGCCATTTGGCTTCACTGTCACTCAGTTGAACACGGTCCTTATCTAAGAAGGACTTCCAAGAAATGGGTAGGAGTTTTGGCTGTGAGAGGAGCAGAAAGCACATTTTCTACAGCAAATTGCTAGCTGATGCACTTTCCTCCCTGCCAAAATAGTGATTGCCATTCATCTTCCTGGGAAGAATGTAAAGACCCATTCAGAGATGCCAGGTTCAGCTGGCCTGTGGCTTTGTGTGCCTCATTTCACATGTCCAATTTCAAGGGCCACTAAAAGAGGCTCATGTTTGCCTTGCTACCCACAAGTGCTGTAGGTATTTCCAGGAGAAGAGGGAAAACATCGCTGTCCTGTGGTGTGGTAGAAATGCCACCACAACTGTGATTGTGTGAGCAAAGCCAGCCAGTGCTTTTTGGGGCAGCAGCAGCAGCTGAGAGTGTGGCAGAGCGGTTGTGATACTCTTTTTAGAGTCCTGCAAACATTGTTCCCGAAACAACCCACAGCTTTGCAAATGTGCCCGAAGAAAATGCAAAGAGAACTGGGGTGTGAAAATCAAAGACTGTTTATCTGTAGAAGAAAAGGAACAAGAATGAACTACACCACATATTTACACTGTAAGAATATTGGTAACAACAACAACAACAACCACAACAACAACAACAAACTATAGAACCTATTTACCTGAGAAGAGACCTAACAAAACTCTATGAAACGTATTTACAGACAACTTAAACAAACTCTAAAACCTCTATCCTGAACACAACAACTGTAAAACGTATGTACAGCAGGGTGGCATCTGTGTCTGTGATGTCCCTAAGTCCCGGAAGAAAAACAAGTAGCACGGTCAGTGCAGTCAGGCACGGAAGGGTGTTCCATGTGCTGCCGGGCTGGGACACTGGCCCAGTGGGACTCTGCTGCCAGAAGGGAGCCTGGCTGGGGGCTGTGGCCCAGGCACTGGAACAGGGCTTGTGTGGCCCACAGCAAGCCCAGGCCAGGCCAGGGATGGCCAGCAGAATCCAGTGCATGGGCTAGCGTGTCCCTGAGCAGGAAGTGCCCAGCCCGGCCCCAGGCTGGCAGCAGGGGCCCCACTCTGCCTGTGGGGAGCACCTGCCTGTTCTGCTGCTGGCATCGGTCTTCATCCCAAGACCATGTCTTCCTCCTTGTCTTTTAGATCAATATCCATCTCTTCAACATAATCTTTCGTTTCCACCTCCATCTCTTCCTCTGTCTCGTACATATCCACATCCATCTCTTCCTCTCCAGTATCCTCTCCGTCCACTTCCATGGCTTCTTCTCTATCAGTCTGTGTATCGACGTCCGTCTCCTCCTCTCGGTCTGTGCCAGCCTGCAGAGGTAGCAAAATTTCCCAGCCTGTCCCACAGAGCTCCAGCCCAGCCAGGCAGCTGCGGGGTGTCCGCCTCCGTGGAATAGTACCATACCTCTTTTGGAACGAATGCAGACATCCTGCAGGGATGGAGAGCAAAATCCAAGCGATGGGGAGCTTTGGGGACTGCTGGGGGAATCAGGGAGCAGGTGGCAACAAGGTGACAGGGGTAGGCTTGGAGCAGGGTGAATGAAGAGCGTGCTGGCACAAGGAGCCAAGGGTTGTGTTGTGGCCGTTGCTGGATGCTGGAAGTTCTAGCTGGAGCGTGCACTGTGACATCACCGCCAGGAGTTCAGGCCCAGGCTGAAGTGGACAACGGAGACCGTAGAATGAATGATGGAATCCCTGGGTGCTTGGGCTTGGAAGGGACCCTAAAGACCATCTTGTTCCAAGCGGAGCGATCTTCCCCTAGAATAGGTTGCTCAGAGCCCCGCTCCCAGCTGGCCTTGGATGTTGCCAAGGATGGAGCATCCCCAGCCTCTGTGCACAGCCTGGGCCAGTGGCCCAGCAGCCGGAGTGGAAAAGAGCAGCTTCATTAGATCCAACTTCAAGCTCACTCCTGCAGTTGAAAGGCTTCTCCTCCCTGTGCCCATCTTTCCTAGAGCTGCAGGGAGGCCTCGCCAGCCCCCTTCTCTTTCCAGGCTGAGCATCCCCAGCCCCACACGGACAGCAGTCCGATGCGTGGCAGTCAAGGCTAAAGGGTAGCAAATGGCTACATCAGGAAGTGAGAGATGGAAGCTTTTGGAGATGGAAGCTTTACCTCTAAATGTAGAAAAGAAAGAGAAGTGGAGGGGGAAATGGTGGGACTCTGGCTCTGTTCTAACTGGCGAAGATTTTCTTTTCTTCTTTTCTGTCGTGCTAACCCAAGTTTTGTTGTTTGAAAGGAGGTTTAGCAAAATATCCATCGTCTTCTCCACTGCTGAAACACTGAACAACACCTGGGCAGGCTGAGGATGCAGAGCAAAACCTGCAAATATCTACTGCTGATCGTGATCCTGGGGAATGCAGCTAAAGCCAGCCAAAAGCAATTTCTGGAAAGTCAAGCCTGCTTTACGTTTTCTGGAGTTTGGTTGTGCCAACTTCACCAGTCATTTCTAAAAAAGGAAAAGAAACTCCAAGCAAAACAGAGAAAAACACAAAGAAACCAACCCAAAGAAACCAATCAAACAAACAGATAAAACACCCCCAATCAAACCAAAGGCAATGAGAAGTTAGGACTAGTTGTAAGGATATCACAGCAGGCGAATGGCTGCTTCCTACTTGGATCACCATCCAAAGCCACCTAGAACAACTTCTCCAAAACATATCCAACAGGAGAAATGGAAAAAGTGATCCATGGCAGCTCTGCATTGTGGTGAAGGATGAGCATGCAGTGGTCCAGATGCAGCATTGCCCACCCTCCAGGCTGCTGTTTGCTCTGCTGAAAGACTCTTGCAGGACTCTTGTGGCCCCTCTCCATGCAATGGAAATCCTTGCCACAGCTCTCAGTTGAGGCACTGGCATTTCCAGAGCCAGATTCAGGCACAATCCTACTGCCTGCTGAGCATCTGGGAAAGGTGCTGAGCATCTTCAGGCCTAGAAGCACAAAAGAGCTCAGGCTCTCCCCGAACTGGGTTTTCAGGGCAGCTTTCCATATCTCTGCAAGATTTCTTCATCCCTCAACACGTCTGACTTTATGATGTCCAACGATGTATTTGGGTTTCTTCCGTCCTCTTGTGTGCCCGTGAGTAACCTTCCACGTGGATGAAGGAGATTGTGTACAGGACAATTGATTGCGGCATTGCCATTTGGCTTCACTGTCACTCAGTTGAACACGGTCCTTATCTAAGAAGGACTTCCAAGAAATGGGTAGGAGTTTTGGCTGTGAGAGGAGCAGAAAGCACATTTTCTACAGCAAATTGCTAGCTGATGCACTTTCCTCCCTGCCAAAATAGTGATTGCCATTCATCTTCCTGGGAAGAATGTAAAGACCCATTCAGAGATGCCAGGTTCAGCTGGCCTGTGGCTTTGTGTGCCTCATTTCACATGTCCAATTTCAAGGGCCACTAAAAGAGGCTCATGTTTGCCTTGCTACCCACAAGTGCTGTAGGTATTTCCAGGAGAAGAGGGAAAACATCGCTGTCCTGTGGTGTGGTAGAAATGCCACCACAACTGTGATTGTGTGAGCAAAGCCAGCCAGTGCTTTTTGGGGCAGCAGCAGCAGCTGAGAGTGTGGCAGAGCGGTTGTGATACTCTTTTTAGAGTCCTGCAAACATTGTTCCCGAAACAACCCACAGCTTTGCAAATGTGCCCGAAGAAAATGCAAAGAGAACTGGGGTGTGAAAATCAAAGACTGTTTATCTGTAGAAGAAAAGGAACAAGAATGAACTACACCACATATTTACACTGTAAGAATATTGGTAACAACAACAACAACAACCACAACAACAACAACAAACTATAGAACCTATTTACCTGAGAAGAGACCTAACAAAACTCTATGAAACGTATTTACAGACAACTTAAACAAACTCTAAAACCTCTATCCTGAACACAACAACTGTAAAACGTATGTACAGCAGGGTGGCATCTGTGTCTGTGATGTCCCTAAGTCCCGGAAGAAAAACAAGTAGCACGGTCAGTGCAGTCAGGCACGGAAGGGTGTTCCATGTGCTGCCGGGCTGGGACACTGGCCCAGTGGGACTCTGCTGCCAGAAGGGAGCCTGGCTGGGGGCTGTGGCCCAGGCACTGGAACAGGGCTTGTGTGGCCCACAGCAAGCCCAGGCCAGGCCAGGGATGGCCAGCAGAATCCAGTGCATGGGCTAGCGTGTCCCTGAGCAGGAAGTGCCCAGCCCGGCCCCAGGCTGGCAGCAGGGGCCCCACTCTGCCTGTGGGGAGCACCTGCCTGTTCTGCTGCTGGCATCGGTCTTCATCCCAAGACCATGTCTTCCTCCTTGTCTTTTAGATCAATATCCATCTCTTCAACATAATCTTTCGTTTCCACCTCCATCTCTTCCTCTGTCTCGTACATATCCACATCCATCTCTTCCTCTCCAGTATCCTCTCCGTCCACTTCCATGGCTTCTTCTCTATCAGTCTGTGTATCGACGTCCGTCTCCTCCTCTCGGTCTGTGCCAGCCTGCAGAGGTAGCAAAATTTCCCAGCCTGTCCCACAGAGCTCCAGCCCAGCCAGGCAGCTGCGGGGTGTCCGCCTCCGTGGAATAGTACCATACCTCTTTTGGAACGAATGCAGACATCCTGCAGGGATGGAGAGCAAAATCCAAGCGATGGGGAGCTTTGGGGACTGCTGGGGGAATCAGGGAGCAGGTGGCAACAAGGTGACAGGGGTAGGCTTGGAGCAGGGTGAATGAAGAGCGTGCTGGCACAAGGAGCCAAGGGTTGTGTTGTGGCCGTTGCTGGATGCTGGAAGTTCTAGCTGGAGCGTGCACTGTGACATCACCGCCAGGAGTTCAGGCCCAGGCTGAAGTGGACAACGGAGACCGTAGAATGAATGATGGAATCCCTGGGTGCTTGGGCTTGGAAGGGACCCTAAAGACCATCTTGTTCCAAGCGGAGCGATCTTCCCCTAGAATAGGTTGCTCAGAGCCCCGCTCCCAGCTGGCCTTGGATGTTGCCAAGGATGGAGCATCCCCAGCCTCTGTGCACAGCCTGGGCCAGTGGCCCAGCAGCCGGAGTGGAAAAGAGCAGCTTCATTAGATCCAACTTCAAGCTCACTCCTGCAGTTGAAAGGCTTCTCCTCCCTGTGCCCATCTTTCCTAGAGCTGCAGGGAGGCCTCGCCAGCCCCCTTCTCTTTCCAGGCTGAGCATCCCCAGCCCCACACGGACAGCAGTCCGATGCGTGGCAGTCAAGGCTAAAGGGTAGCAAATGGCTACATCAGGAAGTGAGAGATGGAAGCTTTTGGAGATGGAAGCTTTACCTCTAAATGTAGAAAAGAAAGAGAAGTGGAGGGGGAAATGGTGGGACTCTGGCTCTGTTCTAACTGGCGAAGATTTTCTTTTCTTCTTTTCTGTCGTGCTAACCCAAGTTTTGTTGTTTGAAAGGAGGTTTAGCAAAATATCCATCGTCTTCTCCACTGCTGAAACACTGAACAACACCTGGGCAGGCTGAGGATGCAGAGCAAAACCTGCAAATATCTACTGCTGATCGTGATCCTGGGGAATGCAGCTAAAGCCAGCCAAAAGCAATTTCTGGAAAGTCAAGCCTGCTTTACGTTTTCTGGAGTTTGGTTGTGCCAACTTCACCAGTCATTTCTAAAAAAGGAAAAGAAACTCCAAGCAAAACAGAGAAAAACACAAAGAAACCAACCCAAAGAAACCAATCAAACAAACAGATAAAACACCCCCAATCAAACCAAAGGCAATGAGAAGTTAGGACTAGTTGTAAGGATATCACAGCAGGCGAATGGCTGCTTCCTACTTGGATCACCATCCAAAGCCACCTAGAACAACTTCTCCAAAACATATCCAACAGGACAAATGGAAAAAGTGATCCATGGCAGCTCTGCATTGTGGTGAAGGATGAGCATGCAGTGGTCCAGATGCAGCATTGCCCACCCTCCAGGCTGCTGTTTGCTCTGCTGAAAGACTCTTGCAGGACTCTTGTGGCCCCTCTCCATGCAATGGAAATCCTTGCCACAGCTCTCAGTTGAGGCACTGGCATTTCCAGAGCCAGATTCAGGCACAATCCTACTGCCTGCTGAGCATCTGGGAAAGGTGCTGAGCATCTTCAGGCCTAGAAGCACAAAAGAGCTCAGGCTCTCCCCGAACTGGGTTTTCAGGGCAGCTTTCCATATCTCTGCAAGATTTCTTCATCCCTCAACACGTCTGACTTTATGATGTCCAACGATGTATTTGGGTTTCTTCCGTCCTCTTGTGTGCCCGTGAGTAACCTTCCACGTGGATGAAGGAGATTGTGTACAGGACAATTGATTGCGGCATTGCCATTTGGCTTCACTGTCACTCAGTTGAACACGGTCCTTATCTAAGAAGGACTTCCAAGAAATGGGTAGGAGTTTTGGCTGTGAGAGGAGCAGAAAGCACATTTTCTACAGCAAATTGCTAGCTGATGCACTTTCCTCCCTGCCAAAATAGTGATTGCCATTCATCTTCCTGGGAAGAATGTAAAGACCCATTCAGAGATGCCAGGTTCAGCTGGCCTGTGGCTTTGTGTGCCTCATTTCACATGTCCAATTTCAAGGGCCACTAAAAGAGGCTCATGTTTGCCTTGCTACCCACAAGTGCTGTAGGTATTTCCAGGAGAAGAGGGAAAACATCGCTGTCCTGTGGTGTGGTAGAAATGCCACCACAACTGTGATTGTGTGAGCAAAGCCAGCCAGTGCTTTTTGGGGCAGCAGCAGCAGCTGAGAGTGTGGCAGAGCGGTTGTGATACTCTTTTTAGAGTCCTGCAAACATTGTTCCCGAAACAACCCACAGCTTTGCAAATGTGCCCGAAGAAAATGCAAAGAGAACTGGGGTGTGAAAATCAAAGACTGTTTATCTGTAGAAGAAAAGGAACAAGAATGAACTACACCACATATTTACACTGTAAGAATATTGGTAACAACAACAACAACAACCACAACAACAACAACAAACTATAGAACCTATTTACCTGAGAAGAGACCTAACAAAACTCTATGAAACGTATTTACAGACAACTTAAACAAACTCTAAAACCTCTATCCTGAACACAACAACTGTAAAACGTATGTACAGCAGGGTGGCATCTGTGTCTGTGATGTCCCTAAGTCCCGGAAGAAAAACAAGTAGCACGGTCAGTGCAGTCAGGCACGGAAGGGTGTTCCATGTGCTGCCGGGCTGGGACACTGGCCCAGTGGGACTCTGCTGCCAGAAGGGAGCCTGGCTGGGGGCTGTGGCCCAGGCACTGGAACAGGGCTTGTGTGGCCCACAGCAAGCCCAGGCCAGGCCAGGGATGGCCAGCAGAATCCAGTGCATGGGCTAGCGTGTCCCTGAGCAGGAAGTGCCCAGCCCGGCCCCAGGCTGGCAGCAGGGGCCCCACTCTGCCTGTGGGGAGCACCTGCCTGTTCTGCTGCTGGCATCGGTCTTCATCCCAAGACCATGTCTTCCTCCTTGTCTTTTAGATCAATATCCATCTCTTCAATAGAATCTTTCGTTTCCACCTCCATCTCTTCCTCTGTCTCGTACATATCCACATCCATCTCTTCCTCTCCAGTATCCTCTCCGTCCACTTCCATGGCTTCTTCTCTATCAGTCTGTGTATCGACGTCCGTCTCCTCCTCTCCGTCTGTGCCAGCCTGCAGAGGTAGCAAAATTTCCCAGCCTGTCCCACAGAGCTCCAGCCCAGCCAGGCAGCTGCGGGGTGTCCGCCTCCGTGGAATAGTACCATACCTCTTTTGGAACAAATGCAGACATCCTGCAGGGATGGAGAGCAAAATCCAAGCGATGGGGAGCTTTGGGGACTGCTGGGGGAATCAGGGAGCAGGTGGCAACAAGGTGACAGGGGTAGGCTTGGAGCAGGGTGAATGAAGAGCGTGCTGGCACAAGGAGCCAAGGGTTGTGTTGTGGCCGTTGCTGGATGCTGGAAGTTCTAGCTGGAGCGTGCACTGTGACATCACCGCCAGGAGTTCAGGCCCAGGCTGAAGTGGACAACGGAGACCGTAGAATGAATGATGGAATCCCTGGGTGCTTGGGCTTGGAAGGGACCCTAAAGACCATCTTGTTCCAAGCGGAGCGATCTTCCCCTAGAATAGGTTGCTCAGAGCCCCGCTCCCAGCTGGCCTTGGATGTTGCCAAGGATGGAGCATCCCCAGCCTCTGTGCACAGCCTGGGCCAGTGGCCCAGCAGCCGGAGTGGAAAAGAGCAGCTTCATTAGATCCAACTTCAAGCTCACTCCTGCAGTTGAAAGGCTTCTCCTCCCTGTGCCCATCTTTCCTAGAGCTGCAGGGAGGCCTCGCCAGCCCCCTTCTCTTTCCAGGCTGAGCATCCCCAGCCCCACACGGACAGCAGTCCGATGCGTGGCAGTCAAGGCTAAAGGGTAGCAAATGGCTACATCAGGAAGTGAGAGATGGAAGCTTTTGGAGATGGAAGCTTTACCTCTAAATGTAGAAAAGAAAGAGAAGTGGAGGGGGAAATGGTGGGACTCTGGCTCTGTTCTAACTGGCGAAGATTTTCTTTTCTTCTTTTCTGTCGTGCTAACCCAAGTTTTGTTGTTTGAAAGGAGGTTTAGCAAAATATCCATCGTCTTCTCCACTGCTGAAACACTGAACAACACCTGGGCAGGCTGAGGATGCAGAGCAAAACCTGCAAATATCTACTGCTGATCGTGATCCTGGGGAATGCAGCTAAAGCCAGCCAAAAGCAATTTCTGGAAAGTCAAGCCTGCTTTACGTTTTCTGGAGTTTGCTTGTGCCAACTTCACCAGTCATTTCTAAAAAAGGAAAAGAAACTCCAAGCAAAACAGAGAAAAACACAAAGAAACCAACCCAAAGAAGCCAATCAAACAAACGGATAAAACACCCCCAATCAAACCAAAGGCAATGAGAAGTTAGGATTAGTTGTAAGGATATCACAGCAGGCGAATGGCTGCTTCCTACTTGGATCACCATCCAAAGCCACCTAGAACAACTTCTCCAAAACATATCCAACAGGAGAAATGGAAAAAGTGATCCATGGCAGCTCTGCATTGTGGTGAAGGATGAGCATGCAGTGGTCCAGATGCAGCATTGCCCACCCTCCAGGCTGCTGTTTGCTCTGCTGAAAGACTCTTGCAGGACTGTGGCCCCTCTCCATGCAATGGAAATCATTGCCACAGCTCTCAGTTGAGGCACTGGCATTTCCAGAGCCAGATTCAGGCACAATCCTACTGCCTGCTGAGCATCTGGGAAAGGTGCTGAGCATCTTCAGGCCTAGAAGCACAAAAGAGCTCAGGCTCTCCCCGAACTGGGTTTTCAGGGCAGCTTTCCATATCTCTGCAAGATTTCTTCATCCCTCAACACGTCTGACTTTATGGCCAACGATGCATTTGGGTTTCTTCCGTCCTCTTGTGTGCCCGTGAGTAACCTTCCACGTGGATGAAGGAGATTGTGTACAGGACAATTGGTTGCGGCATTGCCATTTGGCTTCACTGTCACTCAGTTGAACACGGTCCTTATCTAAGAAGGACTTCCAAGAAATGGGTAGGAGTTTTGGCTGTGAGAGGAGCAGAAAGCACATTTTCTACAGCAAATTGCTAGCTGATGCACTTTCCTCCCTGCCAAAATAGTGATTGCCATTCATCTTCCTGGGAAGAATGTAAAGACCCATTCAGAGATGCCAGGTTCAGCTGGCCTGTGGCTTTGTGTACCTCATTTCACATGTCCAGTTTCAAGGGCCACTAAAAGAGGCTCATGTTTGCCTTGCTACCCACAAGTGCTGTAGATATTTCCAGGAGAAGAGGGAAAACATCGCTGTCCTGTGGTGTGGTAGAAATGCCACCACAACTGTGATTGTGTGAGCAAAGACAGCCAGTGCTTTTTGGGGCAGCAGCAGCAGCTGAGAGTGTGGCAGAGCGGTTTTGATACCCTTTTAAGAGTCCTGCAAACATTGTTCCCGAAACAACCCACAGCTTTGCAAATGTGCCCGAAGAAAATGCAAAGAGAACTGGGGTGTGAAAATCAAAGACTGTTTATCTGTAGAAGAAAAGGAACAAGAATGAACTACACCACATATTTACACTGTAAGAATATTGGTAACAACAACAACAACAACCACAACAAACTATAGAACCTATTTACCTGAGAAGAGATCTAACAAAACTCTATGAAACGTATTTACAGACAACTTAAACAAACTCTAAAACCTCTATCCTGAACACAACAACTGTAAAACGTATGTACAGCAGGGTGGCATCTGTGTCTGTGATGTCCCTAAGTCCTGGAAGAAAAACAAGTAGCACGGTCAGTGCAGTCAGGCACGGAAGGGTGTTCCATGTGCTGCCGGGCTGGGACACTGGCCCAGTGGGACTCTGCTGCCAGAAGGGAGCCTGGCTGGGGGCTGTGGCCCAGGCACTGGAACAGGGCTTGTGTGGCCCACAGCAAGCCCAGGCCAGGCCAGGGATGGCCAGCAGAATCCAGTGCATGGGCTAGCGTGTCCCTGAGCAGGGAGTGCCCAGCCCGGCCCCAGGCTGGCAGCAGGGGACCCACTCTGCCTGTGGGGAGCACCTGCCTGTTCTGCTGCTGGCATCGGTCTTCATCCCAAGACCATGTCTTCCTCCTTGTCTTTTAGATCAATATCCATCTCTTCAATATAATCTTTCGTTTCCACCTCCATCTCTTCCTCTGTCTCGTACATATCCACATCCATCTCTTCCTCTCCAGTATCCTCTCCGTCCACTTCCATGGCTTCTTCTCTATCAGTCTGTGTATCGACGTCCGTCTCCTCCTCTCCGTCTGTGCCAGCCTGCAGAGGTAGCAAAATTTCCCAGCCTGTCCCACAGAGCTCCAGCCCAGCCAGGCAGCTGCGGGGTGTCCGCCTCCGTGGAATAGTACCATACCTCTTTTGGAACAAATGCAGATATCCTGCAGGGATGGAGAGCAAAATCCAAGCGATGGGGAGCTTTGGGGACTGCTGGGGGAATCAGGGAGCAGGTGGCAACAAGGTGACAGGGGTAGGCTTGGAGCAGGGTGAATGAAGAGCGTGCTGGCACAAGGAGCCAAGGGTTGTGTTGTGGCCGTTGCTGGATGCTGGAAGTTCTAGCTGGAGCGTGCACTGTGACATCACCGCCAGGAGTTCAGGCCCAGGCTGAAGTGGACAACGGAGACCGTAGAATGAATGATGGAATCCCTGGGTGCTTGGGTGAGGAGACCTTCCCTTTGCCCCCCGAAATAAATCCACCTTAGCTCTGTCGAATGGAGGGGTCAGAGAGGCTCCTCGAGACCGAGAAAAGACCAAAAGGGTGCTGCTTCTCCCTCCGGGGGATCAGAAGATGTTTATTCTGGCTAGCTGCCAGAGAGAGAAGAGGCCGGGTTACTCTTTCCCGGACTCTTTCAAACCTCGGGAGAGGGGCAGAGGGATATATAGCACCAACCAATGGGGTAACGTTTTAGGGATAAGGGAGGGGAGGGGAAAAACACGTCACAGAGAAACACAGTAACTCCCAGAAATATGCACTACCACATCTGCCCCTACTTTAACATATGTAATTAAATGAAAGGTAATGAGCTTATACTACTTACTGACCCGAAGTGGCCCATCAATTCCCATTTGTAGGTTGGTGAGGGTTACTCCGGTCTGCCAACTCTATATGGTTGACATCTGAGGTAGTTGAGACTAGCTTAACTATGCTTCTGTACAGTATTTTGCTTAGCACTCCAAACACTAACACCGTCAGCAAAACAATGACTAGCAGTGACAGAATAGTTTTCACTACTGAAGCCCACCACCCCGAGAGCCCCCAGTTCTTAAACAGTCCATTGAACCAGTCATCAGCTTCTTGCTTGACTTGTCCGATCATGCTTTTCATCTCTCGGAGAGTGGCATGGATGTTAGGAGCCTTCGATGTTAGATCCATACAGCAAAGACCTTCAAACTCTTGGCACTCGTGCCCGTGGAGCAATAGGAGAAAGTCTATTGCAGCACGGTTTTGAAGTGTCGCCTGCCTGGTAATTTCCTCATCTTCTAGGAGGGCACTTATGGCATTGGATGTTAAATTCGCTTGTTTTACTACCCAGCATTCTAGGTGTCCCAATTCACCTAGGGCTTTAGCTGCAGCTACCCAGGGAAGAAAAATGGATGCAGCAATCCTTTTTGATTTTGACCAATGGAAAATTTCTGAGTCACAATTTTCATCTAATTTTGTAGCACTTCTCTTTTGAATTTTTTTTGGTCAAATTGTTTTTATGGGTCCACTCGCCAATTAATGTTTGATTGGGCGCTAACAGTGACAGACGCCCTATGGTACACGGCCCTCCAAGGAGACGGGATGGAATTCCTGCCCATGCACGGTCCCCACAAATGAGGAACAGTCCTTTGGGGAGGCTTTTGGGATGTGGATGAACTGAAGAGTGCACTTTGATGTAGCTTAGTACATGGCACCACTTTTTTGCTGTGAACCCTTCTCTATGTTGTACTATATGGTGGAATGTTTCTTTATGAGTTGGAGGACTAACTCTAAAGTGTACACAGTATGATGCTGGGGAGGAACCCAGCAACTCTAACTCCTGGGGTTCCTGGGTTGCCTTAGGAAAATGGGGTAGCCACTCCTCGACAGGGTTTCTTAACTCTGCTTCTACATGAGTGCTGTGTAGTTTATTATCTGCCTCAGGAGTCAGTGTACTAAAGCTGTGTGTGAATTCATCATGCTGCAGGGGAATTCCTACCAGGCAGGTAGACATAGGATTTTTTGCTGCTGCGGTCGATAGACATATGTTTTCCTGTTGGAGTGTTTGTGCCAGGGTCACCCAGACGTTTTGACGTGGCTGTGGGACGATCCAGGCTGTTGTCAGGCTGCTCAGTGCGAGCAGGATGACAGCAGGCTTAAGGCTCATCATGGATTTGAGTAAGAGGTAGGTTATTTCTAAAAAAAAGGAAACAGACATTCTTTAAAACATATTTACAGTTACAGTATGCAGGTTTCTTCTTGCTCTCTTCAGCGGCGTCTTCTTTTGGAAGCAACAGCTACTTGCTTCTCTTCTCTTCTTGCTGGTGCTGGATTCTTTGGAATAAAAGGTTTTACCCATTTCTGAGGAATCCATCGGGGGCCTGAAGGGGTGGATACACACGCGTAGCCACGCCCCCAGGTGACAAGTTCATAGGGACCCTTGGTTTGCCAAGTTTCAGGGTCTCTGATTAACACCGGTGGATGCTGTGACAATTTAAACTGATCACTACTGTTAAAATGCCGAGTTACAGGAGGATTCATGTTTTCAAATGAGCAGTTTAGGAAATTAATAGTAAACAGAGCTTTACATAGTTTCTGTTGGGGAGACATCCACACTGCTTCGCTACCTTGCCTGGCTAGGACTTGTTTGAGCGTCTGGTGCGTACGCTCGATTACAGCCTGACCTGTGGGGGAGTGGGGGATGCCAGTTTTATGTTCCACTCCCCACTGCTGGACAAATTCCAGGAACTCCTTGGATTTATACGCTGGGCCATTATCTGTTTTAATTTCTTTAGGGATTCCCAATACAGAAAAGGCCTGTACTAAGTGTTGTTTAGCATGCACAGACTTTTCTCCTGCATGAGCAGAGGCATACACCGCTCCTGAGTATGTATCAATACTCACATGTACATACTTCAGGCGACCAAAACTGGGAATGTGAGTGATATCTGTTTGCCACACTTCACAGCTCTTAAGGCCTCTGGGATTAACCCCGATGCCTAATGATGGCACTGCCTGGAGCTGACAATTGGGACAAGTAGCCACGATGGCTTTGGCTTGATTCCGTGTCAGCTGGAACTGACGAATCAGTCCTGGCACATTTTGATGATATTGCTGGTGACTTATTTTTGCCTGCTGAAACACATCAGGGAGACATACCTTTTCGGCTGGGGCAGCAAGGGAATCAGCCTTCCGGTTCCCCTCAGCGATTTCACCTGGCAATGAGGTGTGCGATCTTATATGCATCACATAGAAAGGTTGTTCTCTATTCGAGACTAAGTAAATCAGTTTTGAAAGCAATCTAAAGAGATGTTCGTTCTCAATGTCCTTGAGAACTGCCTGTTCCGCTCTGGACACCACTCCTGCTACGTAGGCTGAGTCAGTAACTAAATTAATCGGTTCTGAAAATTTTTCAAAGGCTCTCACGACCACAGCTAGTTCAGCTATCTGGGGTGACCCCTCTACAAACTCAACATCAGCTTCCCAAAGCTGAGTCTGTGGATTTCTCCAAGTCATCACCGACTTGTGAGATGTCCCAGATGCATCAGTGAACACTGTGAGAGCTTTGAGTGGCCTCCGGCTCCTTTTCTCACGAGGAATGAGATGGAATTCCTCATGAAACAATTTGTGTGATGGTGCATGAACTGAAATTTGCCCACTATAGCTGTCCAGAGCTAGCTGGAGGTTAGCATTGCTCTGCAGCAGATGCTCAAACATCTCTTTGGTCAGTCTCTCAGGGGAGTTTTTCCCTTCTCCAGAGAGCCTGACTGGGAGGTGAATACACATAAAGTCACAACCTGCCAGTTCCCGCAGCCTTACCCTGGCCTTTTGAATCAGCTGAGCCATCAGCTCTTGTGGCTTGGTGATAGTCTTGGGTCTTTGATGGGAGAGGAAGACCCATTCTATTATTAAGAGTGGGTCTCTCTGCCCTTCATCCCATTGGAATATTAACCCATGTAGGTGTGGCAATTTTCCCAGGACAATAAATTTGAAAGGCAGCTCAGGTTTGAAGCGGTGTGCCTGTCTTTCTGTCAAGGCCTTTTGTGCCTTTTCAATTACAGTTTTTGCTTCTGGAGTTAGCACTCTGGGAGACAGTAACTCTCTCTCCCCTTTTAATAAATTGAGTAGGGGGCCCAGGTCTTCATTGGTGAGACCTAGCCAGGGTCTGACCCAGTTTAGTGACCCGCATAGAGAATGAAGATCTGCTAGAGTTTTAGGATTACCAATAATTTCCAATTTTTGTGGAACAACAGTCCATGCTGTAATTTGCAGGCCCAGATATTTCCAAGGTGGCATCCTCTGAACTTTGTCTTCCTGCAATTGGAATCCAGCAGAGGTTAAAACTTTAACCACTAGGTCAAGGGTGTCTTTCAGTATGTTGTTATTGGGACAGCATATTAAAATATCGTCCATATAATGCAAAATGATAGCCTCTCTCTTTTCAGCACGCACTGAGGACAGCAATGACCCCACATACCACTGGCAGATGAAGGGGCTGGCTTTCATCCCCTGAGGTAATACTGTCCAGTGGTACCGTTTCATTGGGGCTTCCCTGTTAATGGTAGGAATGGAAAAGGCAAACCTTGGTGCATCCTCTGGATGCAGGGGAATTTGAAAAAAGCAATCTTTAATATCCAGTACTGCTAGTAGCCAATCTTGTGGTAGCATGGTTGGGGAGGGCATTCCTGGTTGGAGAGATCCCATGTCTTGTATTTTTTTGTTTATTTCTCTTAAATCTTGAAGGAGACGCCATTTATCTTTCCCTGGCTTTTTTATTACAAACACCGGGGAATTCCAAGGGCTGGTTGTTTCTACTATGTGTCCCTTAGCCAATTCTTCTTCTACTAATTTTTCTAGCGCCCCAAGTTTTTGTTTGCTGAGAGGCCACTGGTTCACCCAAATTGGATCATTATCTAGCCAAGATAATTTTTGGACAGGACGCTGTACAGTGGCCCCTATCAAAAATCCTGAGGTGTCTCAGGAATAGTGAGTTTTACCCCCCACTGCAACATGGTATCTCTCCCCCACAGGGGGCACTTGTAGTCAATTACAAAAGGTCGGACACTAGCAATCCTACCATCCGGACCTTCGATCTGGACGATATCTCTAGCAATTTTTGCCAGTTTCATCCCTCCAACACCTTGTATTTTTCCTGCCACTGGTTGTAGTTCCCAGTGTGATGGCCACACCTTTTCCGGTATGATGGTCACATCTGCCCCAGTGTCAATTAACCCTTCTACATGGAGATGTTCTGATTTATGTGTTAAATTGCATCCTATAATAGGCTTGTTTTCACCCACTACTTCTGCCCAGTAAACTCCCGGTGCTTTGTCATCTACTGGGACTTCTGTTGGAACAGGGATTACCTGGGCTATTACCTGCCCTTTGTCTATATAGAAAGGTGGTTGGGGGCACCTAGCTAAGAGAGTGAGGTGTGTTAGACCTCCCGTGATTGTCATGGGAGCCACCTCAATCTCTATTGGTGTGTGTGCTGTGTCTCCAATAACAAAATACCTACTATCCAGTCCAGCCAGGTCTTGTGAATTATCCTGCAAATCTACTCCCACGACAGTCCAGCGGTCAGATCTGAAACAAAAAGCTTTAGAAGTTACAAGTCTGAATCGCTTTTGCGGTTGCCAGACCTTATTAGGCAAACGTTTTTCACAATTATAGTTTTGCAGTTTTTCACCCCCCTTCTCCCTTTTTATTAAAGGACAGAGATTCGTTTCCACTTCATTTATGTCTGCACGCTGAGTGGATAAGCGCTGTGATGTAAGTTTTTTGGCAAGCTGGTATCCATGTGTTTCTGTTGTTTTAAAGGACAGTTTTTAGCAAAGTGTCCTGGTTTTCTGCAATAAAAACAAATTCGCTGTTGCTGGTCAGGCGTCATCTGTTCATTCCTTGTCTCAGATGAAACTGCAGCAACAGGTCTTGGGGTGGTCCAGGGAGGTCTCTTTTCCTGCGAAAACATCTCTGCTTTCCTTGCACAGGCCGCTGACATCTGTGCCAGGGTCGGAGGGGGATCCACAGGCAAACCTAAAATAATTCTACGGCAAGATTCATTAGCATTTCTCTGAGCAAGTTCCTTGACTAACTCTGTCTGTACCACAGGGTCTTCTACCTGACGGGAGACTTGTTCCCTTAATCGGTCTAAGAATTGCAGGAATCCTTCTGAGGGCATTTGTTTTACATTAATATAACTGCCCTTAGTGTCAGCTGTAGGTAGCTGTGTGAAAGCCTTTTCTGCAGCTGTAGTGATTTTATCTATCACAACTTTTGGCAATGCCCTAGTTTGGTCTTCAGGTTTTTCCCATACTCCTTCACCACATAAATGCTCTAAAGTAACACGATTATTTAATAAATCTACATATTGGGGATTAGTTTTTAATAACTCCACCAGTATGTTTTTTAGAAACCGCTTCCATGTGTTTTCCCATAATTCAAATTCAGATGGTGTAAGCAAACACTTAAAAAGATCTTTAATATCTGTAGGAACTAAATCATTTGAAGTTAATGTTGTTTTAACAATGCTTTTAAATATTTCACTATTACGGCCAAATTCTCTTTGCACCTTGTAAATTTCTTTTTTGTCTTGGTATGAAAACGGTTTGTAAGTACGGTTTTGAGGTCTTGCTCCAATAAAGGTCACCGGAGCAGCAGTAGGGAAAAAGGCTGAGTTAAAACCATTTTGTTTTCCATCCCCAGTTGTACTGACTTGGGAGGGGGGAGAGGCTTGTCCTGCTGGGACATCGGGGAAGCCCGTATTCCCCCATCCCCCAGGGGCACCATGTGGCTCCACACTGGGAGCAGGCTGTGAGGTTCCACCCCTCCATCCCCCGGGGCGTCCCCCGGGGCCATCAGGGCAATTTGCAGCAGCGCAACCACACCCGCCTTTGGAATGTGGTGAGGCAACCTCACCTCCCTGCTCGGTCTCGGCCCCGCCCCCCGGACCGTGGGAACTGGGCGGGGCCCCGCCCCTCAGCCCCCACTCGGCTCCGCCCCCAGACCCGCCCCCCAGACCGTGGGAACTGGGCGGGGCCCCGCCCCTCAGCCCCCACTCGGCTCCGCCCCCAGACCCGCCCCCCAGACCGTGGGAAATGGGAGGGGCTCCGCCCCTCACCCCCCCTTCGGCCCAGCCCCCAGCCCCGCCTCCGGTTTCCGCCCCATCTCCGCCCCCAGCCCCGCCCCCGCAGGAGCCGGGCGGGGGGGCACTCGCCCCCACGCCGGGCTTCAGGGTTCCACCCCCCCCCATGTCGGGTCTCGGGGTCTCCCCCCCCGCCATGCCGGGTCTCGGGGTCTCCCCCCACCCCACGTCGGGTCCGGGAGGCTGGCACCCCCCCATCGGGGGGCAGAGCCGGGACACCCTTCTCCCTGACCCTCTGCAGGAGCAAGGGGTGTAACTCTCTCCCTCCCCGCTCTTCCTCCCCACGGGACAGGGGCCGGAGGAACAGGGAATAGGGTTGCAGCCTCGGGGGGTAGGGTCATAGGGTGGGGCCAGGCAGGGCTGGGGGGGATTATGGGTAGGAGAAAGGGGATACACAGGAAGATTCACCATGTGGCCGGCTAACACGTGGCCGGCGCCATCTTGGCTCTGCACATGTTCTTGAGTAAATTCAGCAGAGCTCTCCCCTCCTTGCAGGGAGGATTTAAAGCTATATTTTTCAGGGTTTTCTGCGGGGAGGGAAGGGTACAGGCAGTTTTTGTCTGCTTGTAATGCTTGGGACAAGCGTTCCTGTGGAGGTGCCGAGGGAAGGTAAGAGGAGGAGAAAGCCGGAAGCTTCTTCCTCTGTAATATGGTTTTCCGAATTAAAAGGAAAAGGGGGAGGAAATCACCAGCTGTGCTGTCCCCCGATTCAACTTGCACAGTAAGGGCTTGACCAACTTTTTCCCAGTCAGGCAGGGAATCAACATTTAAATCCGGAAAATGCAAAAAAACCCATTTTACTAATTTCTTCAGCTTATTTTTTGAGAAATTGATATTTCCAGCTTTTAAAATATTCTTAATAAGGGAATATTTATTCCTTTCCTGTGTAGACAAAAGAGTATCCATGGCTAATCTTAAGGCTTTACTACACAGGTTGGTCTAACCCTTTTTTTATCTCCAAAAAAGCAGAAAAGATCCAAACTGCAGTCAGGGTTTAAAAACCACCGCGGAGCCCAGGACCTGCTGCCGGTGCACTCCCCCCCCACTCCACGTGGACTCCTCTGGTCCCGATACCAGGGAGAGGCTTTGCCAGCAGCACTACCACCACCGTGCCCCGCAAAAACACCTACAACAACTGCCGGATTTCTCACACCCCCCGCGACCCCCCCAGTACCTGTTTCCTGAAGGATGCGCGGTGTTCGAAGAAAAGAAAAAAGTCTCAGTCCGAGTTGACTCGTGTAGTCCGCGAGCTACCAACTCGACCCTCGTCAGAAAAACTGCGAGGTAGATGGCTATCCCTAGGCTTGTTAAAACACCCGTGGGGTGTTTTCCAGCCGTCCGGAGGGGTTTTAAAGCCCCACACGATGGGCGCCACCTGAGGAGACCTTCCCTTTGCCCCCCGAAGTAAATCCACGCTAGCTCTGTCGAATGGAGGGGTCAGAGAGGCTCCTCGAGACCGAGAAAAGACCAAAAGGGTGCTGCTTCTCCCTCCGGGGGATCAGAAGATGTTTATTCTGGCTAGCTGCCAGAGAGAGAAGAGGCCGGGTTACTCTTTCCCGGACTCTTTCAAACCTCGGGAGAGGGGCGGGGGGATATATAGCACCAACCAATGGGGTAACGTTTTAGGGATAAGGGAGGGGAGGGGAAAAACACGTCACAGAGAAACACAGTAACTCCCAGAAATATGCACTACCACACTTGGGCTTGGAAGGGACCCTAAAGACCATCTTGTTCCAAGCGGAGCAATCTTCGCCCAGAATAGGTTGCTCAGAGCCCCGCTCCCAGCTGGCCTTGGATGTTGCCAAGGATGGAGCATCCCCAGCCTCTGTGCACAGCCTGGGCCAGTGGCCCAGCAGCCGGAGTGGAAAAGAGCAGCTTCATTAGATCCAACTTCAAGCTCAGTCCTGCAGTTGAAAGGCTTCTCCTCTCTGTGCCCATCTTTCCTAGAGCTGCAGGGAGGCCTCGCCAGCCCCCTTCTCTTTCCAGGCTGAGCATCCCCAGCCCCACACGGACAGCAGTCCGATGCGTGGCAGTCAAGGCTAAAGGGTAGCAAATGGCTACATCAGGAAGTGAGAGATGGAAGCTTTTGGAGATGGAAGCTTTACCTCTAAATGTAGAAAAGAAAGCAAAGTGGAGGGGGAAATGGTGGGACTCTGGCTCTGTTCTAACTGGCGAAGATTTTCTTTTCTTCTTTTCTGTCGTGCTAACCCAAGTTTTGTTGTTTGAAAGGAGG
This sequence comes from Cyanistes caeruleus, assembly GCF_971803275.1. Classification (NCBI taxonomy): domain Eukaryota; kingdom Metazoa; phylum Chordata; class Aves; order Passeriformes; family Paridae; genus Cyanistes; species Cyanistes caeruleus. The sequence goes on from NW_028255949.1 coordinate 251,607, forward strand.
TTTAGCAAAATATCCATCGTCTTCTCCACTGCTGAAACACTGAACAACACCTGGGCAGGCTGAGGATGCAGAGCAAAACCTGCAAATATCTACTGCTGATCGTGATCCTGGGGAATGCAGCTAAAGCCAGCCAAAGGCAATTTCTGGAAAGTCAAGCCTGTTTTACGTTTTCTGGAGTTTGGTTGTGCCAACTTCACCAGTCATTTCTAAAAAAGGAAAAGAAACTCCAAGCAAAACAGAGAAAAACACAAAGAAACCAACCCAAAGAAGCCAATCAAACAAACGGATAAAACACCCCCAATCAAACCAAAGGCAATGAGAAGTTAGGATTAGTTGTAAGGATATCACAGCAGGCGAATGGCTGCTTCCTACTTGGATCACCATCCAAAGCCACCTAGAACAACTTGTCCAAAACATATCCAACAGGAGAAATGGAAAAAGTGATCCATGGCAGCTCTGCATTGTGGTGAAGGATGAGCATGCAGTGGTCCAGATGCAGCATTGCCCACCCTCCAGGCTGCTGTTTGCTCTGCTGAAAGACTCTTGCAGGACTGTGGCCCCTCTCCATGCAATGGAAATCATTGCCACAGCTCTCAGTTGAGGCACTGGCATTTCCAGAGCCAGATTCAGGCACAATCCTACTGCCTGCTGAGCATCTGGGAAAGCTGCTGAGCATCTTCAGGCCTAGAAGCACAAAAGAGCTCAGGCTCTCCCCGAACTGGGTTTTCAGGGCAGCTTTCCATATCTCTGCAAGATTTCTTCATCCCTCAACACGTCTGACTTTATGGCCAACGATGCATTTGGGTTTCTTTCGTCCTCTTGTGTGCCCGTGAGTAACCTTCCACGTGGATGAAGGAGATTGTGTACAGGACAATTGATTGCGGCATTGCCATTTGGCTTCACTGTCACTCAGTTGAACACGGTCCTTATCTAAGAAGGACTTCCAAGAAATGGGTAGGAGTTTTGGCTGTGAGAGGAGCAGAAAGCACATTTTCTACAGCAAATTGCTAGCTGATGCACTTTCCTCCCTGCCAAAATAGTGATTGCCATTCATCTTCCTGGGAAGAATGTAAAGACCCATTCAGAGATGCCAGGTTCAGCTGGCCTGTGGCTTTGTGTACCTCATTTCACATGTCCAGTTTCAAGGGCCACTAAAAGAGGCTCATGTTTGCCTTGCTACCCACAAGTGCTGTAGGTATTTCCAGGAGAAGAGGGAAAACATCGCTGTCCTGTGGTGTGGTAGAAATGCCACCACAACTGTGATTGTGTGAGCAAAGACAGCCAGTGCTTTTTGGGGCAGCAGCAGCAGCTGAGAGTGTTGCAGAGCGGTTTTGATACCCTTTTAAGAGTCCTGCAAGCGTTGTTCCCGAAACAACCCACAGCTTTGCAAATGTGCCCGAAGAAAATGCAAAGAGAACTGGGGTGTGAAAATCAAAGACTGTTTATCTGTAGAAGAAAAGGAACAAGAATGAACTACACCACATATTTACACTGTAAGAATATTGGTAACAACAACAACAACAACAACAACAACAAACTATAGAACCTATTTACCTGAGAAGAGATCTAACAAAACTCTATGAAACGTATTTACAGACAACTTAAACAAACTCTAAAACCTCTATCCTGAACACAACAACTGTAAAACGTATGTACAGCAGGGTGGCATCTGTGTCTGTGATGTCCCTAAGTCCTGGAAGAAAAACAAGTAGCACGGTCAATGCAGTCAGGCACGGAAGGGTGTTCCATGTGCTGCCGGGCTGGGACACTGGCCCATTGGGACTCTGCTGCCAGAAGGGAGCCTGGCTGGGGGCTGTGGCCCAGGCACTGGAACAGGGCTTGTGTGGCCCACAGCAAGCCCAGGCCAGGCCAGGGATGGCCAGCAGAATCCAGTGCATGGGCTAGCGTGTCCCTGAGCAGGGAGTGCCCAGCCCGGCCCCAGGCTGGCAGCAGGGGACCCACTCTGCCTGTGGGGAGCACCTGCCTGTTCTGCTGCTGGCATCGGTCTTCATCCCAAGACCATGTCTTCCTCCTTGTCTTTTAGATCAATATCCATCTCTTCAATATAATCTTTCGTTTCCACCTCCATCTCTTCCTCTGTCTCGTACATATCCACATCCATCTCTTCCTCTCCAGTATCCTCTCCGTCCACTTCCATGGCTTCTTCTCTATCAGTCTGTGTATCGACGTCCGTCTCCTCCTCTCGGTCTGTGCCAGCCTGCAGAGGTAGCAAAATTTCCCACCCTGTCCCACAGAGCTCCAGCCCAGCCAGGCAGCTGCGGGGTGTCCGCCTCCGTGGAATAGTACCATACCTCTTTTGGAACAAATGCAGACATCCTGCAGGGATGGAGAGCAAAATCCAAGCGATGGGGAGCTTTGGGGACTGCTGGGGGAATCAGGGAGCAGGTGGCAACAAGGTGACAGGGGTAGGCTTGGAGCAGGGTGAATGAAGAGCGTGCTGGCACAAGGAGCCAAGGGTTGTGTTGTGGCCGTTGCTGGATGCTGGAAGTTCTAGCTGGAGCGTGCACTGTGACATCACCGCCAGGAGTTCAGGCCCAGGCTGAAGTGGACAACGGAGACCGTAGAATGAATGATGGAATCCCTGGGTGCTTGGGTGAGGAGACCTTCCCTTTGCCCCCCGAAGTAAATCCACGCTAGCTCTGTCGAATGGAGGGGTCAGAGAGGCTCCTCGAGACCGAGAAAAGACCAAAAGGGTGCTGCTTCTCCCTCCGGGGGATCAGAAGATGTTTATTCTGGTTAGCTGCCAGAGAGAGAAGAGGCCGGGTTACTCTTTCCCGGACTCTTTCAAACCTCGGGAGAGGGGCGGGGGGATATATAGCACCAACCAATGGGGTAACGTTTTAGGGATAAGGGAGGGGAGGGGAAAAACACGTCACAGAGAAACACAGTAACTCCCAGAAATATGCACTACCACATCTGCCCCTACTTTAACATATGTAATTAAATGAAAGGTAATGAGCTTATACTACTTACTGACCCGAAGTGGCCCACCAATTCCCATTTGTAGGTTGGTGAGGGTTACTCCGGTCTGCCAACTCTATATGGTTGACATCTGAGGTAGTTGAGACTAGCTTAACTATGCTTCTGTACAGTATTTTGCTTAGCACTCCAAACACTAACACCGTCAGCAAAACAATGACTAGCAGTGACAGAATAGTTTTCACTACTGAAGCCCACCACCCCGAGAGCCCCCAGTTCTTAAACAGTCCATTGAACCAGTCATCAGCTTCTTGCTTGACTTGTCCGATCATGCTTTTCATCTCTCGGAGAGTGGCATGGATATTAGGAGCCTTCGATGTTAGATCCATACAGCAAAGACCTTCAAACTCTTGGCACTCGTGCCCGTGGAGCAATAGGAGAAAGTCTATTGCAGCACGGTTTTGAAGTGTCGCCTGCCTGGTAATTTCCTCATCTTCTAGGAGGGCACTTATGGCATTGGATGTTAAATTCGCTTGTTTTACTACCCAGCATTCTAGGTGTCCCAATTCACCTAGGGCTTTAGCTGCAGCTACCCAGGGAAGAAAAATGGATGCAGCAATCCTTTTTGATTTTGACCAATGGAAAATTTCTGAGTCACAATTTTCATCTAATTTTGTAGCACTTCTCTTTTGAATTTTTTTTGGTCAAATTGTTTTTATGGGTCCACTCGCCAATTAATGTTTGATTGGGCGCTAACAGTGACAGACGCCCTATGGTACACGGCCCTCCAAGGAGACGGGATGGAATTCCTGCCCATGCACGGTCCCCACAAATGAGGAACAGTCCTTTGGGGAGGCTTTTGGGATGTGGATGAACTGAAGAGTGCACTTTGATGTAGCTTAGTACATGGCACCACTTTTTTGCTGTGAACCCTTCTCTATGTTGTACTATATGGTGGAATGTTTCTTTATGAGTTGGAGGACTAACTCTAAAGTGTACACAGTATGATGCTGGGGAGGAACCCAGCAACTCTAACTCCTGGGGTTCCTGGGTTGCCTTAGGAAAATGGGGTAGCCACTCCTCGACAGGGTTTCTTAACTCTGCTTCTACATGAGTGCTGTGTAGTTTATTATCTGCCTCAGGAGTCAGTGTACTAAAGCTGTGTGTGAATTCATCATGCTGCAGGGGAATTCCTACCAGGCAGGTAGACATAGGATTTTTTGCTGCTGCGGTCGATAGACATATGTTTTCCTGTTGGAGTGTTTGTGCCAGGGTCACCCAGACGTTTTGACGTGGCTGTGGGACGATCCAGGCTGTTGTCAGGCTGCTCAGTGCGAGCAGGATGACAGCAGGCTTAAGGCTCATCATGGATTTGAGTAAGAGGTAGGTTATTTCTAAAAAAAAGGAAACAGACATTCTTTAAAACATATTTACAGTTACAGTATGCAGGTTTCTTCTTGCTCTCTTCAGCGGCGTCTTCTTTTGGAAGCAACAGCTACTTGCTTCTCTTCTCTTCTTGCTGGTGCTGGATTCTTTGGAATAAAAGGTTTTACCCATTTCTGAGGAATCCATCGGGGGCCTGAAGGGGTGGATACACACGCGTAGCCACGCCCCCAGGTGACAAGTTCATAGGGACCCTTGGTTTGCCAAGTTTCAGGGTCTCTGATTAACACCGGTGGATGCTGTGACAATTTAAACTGATCACTACTGTTAAAATGCCGAGTTACAGGAGGATTCATGTTTTCAAATGAGCAGTTTAGGAAATTAATAGTAAACAGAGCTTTACATAGTTTCTGTTGGGGAGACATCCACACTGCTTCGCTACCTTGCCTGGCTAGGACTTGTTTGAGCGTCTGGTGCGTACGCTCGATTACAGCCTGACCTGTGGGGGAGTGGGGGATGCCAGTTTTATGTTCCACTCCCCACTGCTGGACAAATTCCAGGAACTCCTTGGATTTATACGCTGGGCCATTATCTGTTTTAATTTCTTTAGGGATTCCCAATACAGAAAAGGCCTGTACTAAGTGTTGTTTAGCATGCACAGACTTTTCTCCTGCATGAGCAGAGGCATACACCGCTCCTGAGTATGTATCAATACTCACATGTACATACTTCAGGCGACCAAAACTGGGAATGTGAGTGATATCTGTTTGCCACACTTCACAGCTCTTAAGGCCTCTGGGATTAACCCCGATGCCTAATGATGGCACTGCCTGGAGCTGACAATTGGGACAAGTAGCCACGATGGCTTTGGCTTGATTCCGTGTCAGCTGGAACTGACGAATCAGTCCTGGCACATTTTGATGATATTGCTGGTGACTTATTTTTGCCTGCTGAAACACATCAGGGAGACATACCTTTTCGGCTGGGGCAGCAAGGGAATCAGCCTTCCGGTTCCCCTCAGCGATTTCACCTGGCAATGAGGTGTGCGATCTTATATGCATCACATAGAAAGGTTGTTCTCTATTCGAGACTAAGTAAATCAGTTTTGAAAGCAATCTAAAGAGATGTTCGTTCTCAATGTCCTTGAGAACTGCCTGTTCCGCTCTGGACACCACTCCTGCTACGTAGGCTGAGTCAGTAACTAAATTAATCGGTTCTGAAAATTTTTCAAAGGCTCTCACGACCACAGCTAGTTCAGCTATCTGGGGTGACCCCTCTACAAACTCAACATCAGCTTCCCAAAGCTGAGTCTGTGGATTTCTCCAAGTCATCACCGACTTGTGAGATGTCCCAGATGCATCAGTGAACACTGTGAGAGCTTTGAGTGGCCTCCGGCTCCTTTTCTCACGAGGAATGAGATGGAATTCCTCATGAAACAATTTGTGTGATGGTGCATGAACTGAAATTTGCCCACTATAGCTGTCCAGAGCTAGCTGGAGGTTAGCATTGCTCTGCAGCAGATGCTCAAACATCTCTTTGGTCAGTCTCTCAGGGGAGTTTTTCCCTTCTCCAGAGAGCCTGACTGGGAGGTGAATACACATAAAGTCACAACCTGCCAGTTCCCGCAGCCTTACCCTGGCCTTTTGAATCAGCTGAGCCATCAGCTCTTGTGGCTTGGTGATAGTCTTGGGTCTTTGATGGGAGAGGAAGACCCATTCTATTATTAAGAGTGGGTCTCTCTGCCCTTCATCCCATTGGAATATTAACCCATGTAGGTGTGGCAATTTTCCCAGGACAATAAATTTGAAAGGCAGCTCAGGTTTGAAGCGGTGTGCCTGTCTTTCTGTCAAGGCCTTTTGTGCCTTTTCAATTACAGTTTTTGCTTCTGGAGTTAGCACTCTGGGAGACAGTAACTCTCTCTCCCCTTTTAATAAATTGAGTAGGGGGCCCAGGTCTTCATTGGTGAGACCTAGCCAGGGTCTGACCCAGTTTAGTGACCCGCATAGAGAATGAAGATCTGCTAGAGTTTTAGGATTACCAATAATTTCCAATTTTTGTGGAACAACAGTCCATGCTGTAATTTGCAGGCCCAGATATTTCCAAGGTGGCATCCTCTGAACTTTGTCTTCCTGCAATTGGAATCCAGCAGAGGTTAAAACTTTAACCACTAGGTCAAGGGTGTCTTTCAGTATGTTGTTATTGGGACAGCATATTAAAATATCGTCCATATAATGCAAAATGATAGCCTCTCTCTTTTCAGCACGCACTGAGGACAGCAATGACCCCACATACCACTGGCAGATGAAGGGGCTGGCTTTCATCCCCTGAGGTAATACTGTCCAGTGGTACCGTTTCATTGGGGCTTCCCTGTTAATGGTAGGAATGGAAAAGGCAAACCTTGGTGCATCCTCTGGATGCAGGGGAATTTGAAAAAAGCAATCTTTAATATCCAGTACTGCTAGTAGCCAATCTTGTGGTAGCATGGTTGGGGAGGGCATTCCTGGTTGGAGAGATCCCATGTCTTGTATTTTTTTGTTTATTTCTCTTAAATCTTGAAGGAGACGCCATTTATCTTTCCCTGGCTTTTTTATTACAAACACCGGGGAATTCCAAGGGCTGGTTGTTTCTACTATGTGTCCCTTAGCCAATTCTTCTTCTACTAATTTTTCTAGCGCCCCAAGTTTTTGTTTGCTGAGAGGCCACTGGTTCACCCAAATTGGATCATTATCTAGCCAAGATAATTTTTGGACAGGACGCTGTACAGTGGCCCCTATCAAAAATCCTGAGGTGTCTCAGGAATAGTGAGTTTTACCCCCCACTGCAACATGGTATCTCTCCCCCACAGGGGGCACTTGTAGTCAATTACAAAAGGTCGGACACTAGCAATCCTACCATCCGGACCTTCGATCTGGACGATATCTCTAGCAATTTTTGCCAGTTTCATCCCTCCAACACCTTGTATTTTTCCTGCCACTGGTTGTAGTTCCCAGTGTGATGGCCACACCTTTTCCGGTATGATGGTCACATCTGCCCCAGTGTCAATTAACCCTTCTACATGGAGATGTTCTGATTTATGTGTTAAATTGCATCCTATAATAGGCTTGTTTTCACCCACTACTTCTGCCCAGTAAACTCCCGGTGCTTTGTCATCTACTGGGACTTCTGTTGGAACAGGGATTACCTGGGCTATTACCTGCCCTTTGTCTATATAGAAAGGTGGTTGGGGGCACCTAGCTAAGAGAGTGAGGTGTGTTAGACCTCCCGTGATTGTCATGGGAGCCACCTCAATCTCTATTGGTGTGTGTGCTGTGTCTCCAATAACAAAATACCTACTATCCAGTCCAGCCAGGTCTTGTGAATTATCCTGCAAATCTACTCCCACGACAGTCCAGCGGTCAGATCTGAAACAAAAAGCTTTAGAAGTTACAAGTCTGAATCGCTTTTGCGGTTGCCAGACCTTATTAGGCAAACGTTTTTCACAATTATAGTTTTGCAGTTTTTCACCCCCCTTCTCCCTTTTTATTAAAGGACAGAGATTCGTTTCCACTTCATTTATGTCTGCACGCTGAGTGGATAAGCGCTGTGATGTAAGTTTTTTGGCAAGCTGGTATCCATGTGTTTCTGTTGTTTTAAAGGACAGTTTTTAGCAAAGTGTCCTGGTTTTCTGCAATAAAAACAAATTCGCTGTTGCTGGTCAGGCGTCATCTGTTCATTCCTTGTCTCAGATGAAACTGCAGCAACAGGTCTTGGGGTGGTCCAGGGAGGTCTCTTTTCCTGCGAAAACATCTCTGCTTTCCTTGCACAGGCCGCTGACATCTGTGCCAGGGTCGGAGGGGGATCCACAGGCAAACCTAAAATAATTCTACGGCAAGATTCATTAGCATTTCTCTGAGCAAGTTCCTTGACTAACTCTGTCTGTACCACAGGGTCTTCTACCTGACGGGAGACTTGTTCCCTTAATCGGTCTAAGAATTGCAGGAATCCTTCTGAGGGCATTTGTTTTACATTAATATAACTGCCCTTAGTGTCAGCTGTAGGTAGCTGTGTGAAAGCCTTTTCTGCAGCTGTAGTGATTTTATCTATCACAACTTTTGGCAATGCCCTAGTTTGGTCTTCAGGTTTTTCCCATACTCCTTCACCACATAAATGCTCTAAAGTAACACGATTATTTAATAAATCTACATATTGGGGATTAGTTTTTAATAACTCCACCAGTATGTTTTTTAGAAACCGCTTCCATGTGTTTTCCCATAATTCAAATTCAGATGGTGTAAGCAAACACTTAAAAAGATCTTTAATATCTGTAGGAACTAAATCATTTGAAGTTAATGTTGTTTTAACAATGCTTTTAAATATTTCACTATTACGGCCAAATTCTCTTTGCACCTTGTAAATTTCTTTTTTGTCTTGGTATGAAAACGGTTTGTAAGTACGGTTTTGAGGTCTTGCTCCAATAAAGGTCACCGGAGCAGCAGTAGGGAAAAAGGCTGAGTTAAAACCATTTTGTTTTCCATCCCCAGTTGTATTGACTTGGGAGGGGGGAGAGGCTTGTCCTGCTGGGACATCGGGGAAGCCCGTATTCCCCCATCCCCCAGGGGCACCATGTGGCTCCACACTGGGAGCAGGCTGTGAGGTTCCACCCCTCCATCCCCCGGGGCGTCCCCCGGGGCCATCAGGGCAATTTGCAGCAGCGCAACCACACCCGCCTTTGGAATGTGGTGAGGCAACCTCACCTCCCTGCTCGGTCTCGGCCCCGCCCCCCGGACCGTGGGAACTGGGCGGGGCCCCGCCCCTCAGCCCCCACTCGGCTCCGCCCCCAGACCCGCCCCCCAGACCGTGGGAACTGGGCGGGGCCCCGCCCCTCAGCCCCCACTCGGCTCCGCCCCCAGACCCGCCCCCCAGACCGTGGGAAATGGGAGGGGCTCCGCCCCTCACCCCCCCTTCGGCCCAGCCCCCAGCCCCGCCTCCGGTTTCCGCCCCATCTCCGCCCCCAGCCCCGCCCCCGCAGGAGCCGGGCGGGGGGGCACTCGCCCCCACGCCGGGCTTCAGGGTTCCACCCCCCCCCATGTCGGGTCTCGGGGTCTCCCCCCCCGCCATGCCGGGTCTCGGGGTCTCCCCCCACCCCACGTCGGGTCCGGGAGGCTGGCACCCCCCCATCGGGGGGCAGAGCCGGGACACCCTTCTCCCTGACCCTCTGCAGGAGCAAGGGGTGTAACTCTCTCCCTCCCCGCTCTTCCTCCCCACGGGACAGGGGCCGGAGGAACAGGGAATAGGGTTGCAGCCTCGGGGGGTAGGGTCATAGGGTGGGGCCAGGCAGGGCTGGGGGGGATTATGGGTAGGAGAAAGGGGATACACAGGAAGATTCACCATGTGGCCGGCTAACACGTGGCCGGCGCCATCTTGGCTCTGCACATGTTCTTGAGTAAATTCAGCAGAGCTCTCCCCTCCTTGCAGGGAGGATTTAAAGCTATATTTTTCAGGGTTTTCTGCGGGGAGGGAAGGGTACAGGCAGTTTTTGTCTGCTTGTAATGCTTGGGACAAGCGTTCCTGTGGAGGTGCCGAGGGAAGGTAAGAGGAGGAGAAAGCCGGAAGCTTCTTCCTCTGTAATATGGTTTTCCGAATTAAAAGGAAAAGGGGGAGGAAATCACCAGCTGTGCTGTCCCCCGATTCAACTTGCACAGTAAGGGCTTGACCAACTTTTTCCCAGTCAGGCAGGGAATCAACATTTAAATCCGGAAAATGCAAAAAAACCCATTTTACTAATTTCTTCAGCTTATTTTTTGAGAAATTGATATTTCCAGCTTTTAAAATATTCTTAATAAGGGAATATTTATTCCTTTCCTGTGTAGACAAAAGAGTATCCATGGCTAATCTTAAGGCTTTACTACACAGGTTGGTCTAACCCTTTTTTTATCTCCAAAAAAGCAGAAAAGATCCAAACTGCAGTCAGGGTTTAAAAACCACCGCGGAGCCCAGGACCTGCTGCCGGTGCACTCCCCCCCCACTCCACGTGGACTCCTCTGGTCCCGATACCAGGGAGAGGCTTTGCCAGCAGCACTACCACCACCGTGCCCCGCAAAAACACCTACAACAACTGCCGGATTTCTCACACCCCCCGCGACCCCCCCAGTACCTGTTTCCTGAAGGATGCGCGGTGTTCGAAGAAAAGAAAAAAGTCTCAGTCCGAGTTGACTCGTGTAGTCCGCGAGCTACCAACTCGACCCTCGTCAGAAAAACTGCGAGGTAGATGGCTATCCCTAGGCTTGTTAAAACACCCGTGGGGTGTTTTCCAGCCGTCCGGAGGGGTTTTAAAGCCCCACACGATGGGCGCCACCTGAGGAGACCTTCCCTTTGCCCCCCGAAGTAAATCCACGCTAGCTCTGTCGAATGGAGGGGTCAGAGAGGCTCCTCGAGACCGAGAAAAGACCAAAAGGGTGCTGCTTCTCCCTCCGGGGGATCAGAAGATGTTTATTCTGGCTAGCTGCCAGAGAGAGAAGAGGCCGGGTTACTCTTTCCCGGACTCTTTCAAACCTCGGGAGAGGGGCGGGGGGATATATAGCACCAACCAATGGGGTAACGTTTTAGGGATAAGGGAGGGGAGGGGAAAAACACGTCACAGAGAAACACAGTAACTCCCAGAAATATGCACTACCACACTTGGGCTTGGAAGGGACCCTAAAGACCATCTTGTTCCAAGCGGAGCAATCTTCGCCCAGAATAGGTTGCTCAGAGCCCCGCTCCCAGCTGGCCTTGGATGTTGCCAAGGATGGAGCATCCCCAGCCTCTGTGCACAGCCTGGGCCAGTGGCCCAGCAGCCGGAGTGGAAAAGAGCAGCTTCATTAGATCCAACTTCAAGCTCAGTCCTGCAGTTGAAAGGCTTCTCCTCTCTGTGCCCATCTTTCCTAGAGCTGCAGGGAGGCCTCGCCAGCCCCCTTCTCTTTCCAGGCTGAGCATCCCCAGCCCCACACGGACAGCAGTCCGATGCGTGGCAGTCAAGGCTAAAGGGTAGCAAATGGCTACATCAGGAAGTGAGAGATGGAAGCTTTTGGAGATGGAAGCTTTACCTCTAAATGTAGAAAAGAAAGCAAAGTGGAGGGGGAAATGGTGGGACTCTGGCTCTGTTCTAACTGGCGAAGATTTTCTTTTCTTCTTTTCTGTCGTGCTAACCCAAGTTTTGTTGTTTGAAAGGAGGTTTAGCAAAATATCCATCGTCTTCTCCACTGCTGAAACACTGAACAACATCTGGGCAGGCTGAGGATGCAGAGCAAAACCTGCAAATATCTACTGCTGATCGTGATCCTGGGGAATGCAGCTAAAGCCAGCCAAAGGCAATTTCTGGAAAGTCAAGCCTGTTTTACGTTTTCTGGAGTTTGGTTGTGCCAACTTCACCAGTCATTTCTAAAAAAGGAAAAGAAACTCCAAGCAAAACAGAGAAAAACACAAAGAAACCAACCCAAAGAAGCCAATCAAACAAACGGATAAAACACCCCCAATCAAACCAAAGGCAATGAGAAGTTAGGATTAGTTGTAAGGATATCACAGCAGGCGAATGGCTGCTTCCTACTTGGATCACCATCCAAAGCCACCTAGAACAACTTGTCCAAAACATATCCAACAGGAGAAATGGAAAAAGTGATCCATGGCAGCTCTGCATTGTGGTGAAGGATGAGCATGCAGTGGTCCAGATGCAGCATTGCCCACCCTCCAGGCTGCTGTTTGCTCTGCTGAAAGACTCTTGCAGGACTGTGGCCCCTCTCCATGCAATGGAAATCATTGCCACAGCTCTCAGTTGAGGCACTGGCATTTCCAGAGCCAGATTCAGGCACAATCCTACTGCCTGCTGAGCATCTGGGAAAGCTGCTGAGCATCTTCAGGCCTAGAAGCACAAAAGAGCTCAGGCTCTCCCCGAACTGGGTTTTCAGGGCAGCTTTCCATATCTCTGCAAGATTTCTTCATCCCTCAACACGTCTGACTTTATGGCCAACGATGCATTTGGGTTTCTTTCGTCCTCTTGTGTGCCCGTGAGTAACCTTCCACGTGGATGAAGGAGATTGTGTACAGGACAATTGATTGCGGCATTGCCATTTGGCTTCACTGTCACTCAGTTGAACACGGTCCTTATCTAAGAAGGACTTCCAAGAAATGGGTAGGAGTTTTGGCTGTGAGAGGAGCAGAAAGCACATTTTCTACAGCAAATTGCTAGCTGATGCACTTTCCTCCCTGCCAAAATAGTGATTGCCATTCATCTTCCTGGGAAGAATGTAAAGACCCATTCAGAGATGCCAGGTTCAGCTGGCCTGTGGCTTTGTGTACCTCATTTCACATGTCCAGTTTCAAGGGCCACTAAAAGAGGCTCATGTTTGCCTTGCTACCCACAAGTGCTGTAGGTATTTCCAGGAGAAGAGGGAAAACATCGCTGTCCTGTGGTGTGGTAGAAATGCCACCACAACTGTGATTGTGTGAGCAAAGACAGCCAGTGCTTTTTGGGGCAGCAGCAGCAGCTGAGAGTGTTGCAGAGCGGTTTTGATACCCTTTTAAGAGTCCTGCAAGCGTTGTTCCCGAAACAACCCACAGCTTTGCAAATGTGCCCGAAGAAAATGCAAAGAGAACTGGGGTGTGAAAATCAAAGACTGTTTATCTGTAGAAGAAAAGGAACAAGAATGAACTACACCACATATTTACACTGTAAGAATATTGGTAACAACAACAACAACAACAACAACAACAAACTATAGAACCTATTTACCTGAGAAGAGATCTAACAAAACTCTATGAAACGTATTTACAGACAACTTAAACAAACTCTAAAACCTCTATCCTGAACACAACAACTGTAAAACGTATGTACAGCAGGGTGGCATCTGTGTCTGTGATGTCCCTAAGTCCTGGAAGAAAAACAAGTAGCACGGTCAATGCAGTCAGGCACGGAAGGGTGTTCCATGTGCTGCCGGGCTGGGACACTGGCCCATTGGGACTCTGCTGCCAGAAGGGAGCCTGGCTGGGGGCTGTGGCCCAGGCACTGGAACAGGGCTTGTGTGGCCCACAGCAAGCCCAGGCCAGGCCAGGGATGGCCAGCAGAATCCAGTGCATGGGCTAGCGTGTCCCTGAGCAGGGAGTGCCCAGCCCGGCCCCAGGCTGGCAGCAGGGGACCCACTCTGCCTGTGGGGAGCACCTGCCTGTTCTGCTGCTGGCATCGGTCTTCATCCCAAGACCATGTCTTCCTCCTTGTCTTTTAGATCAATATCCATCTCTTCAATATAATCTTTCGTTTCCACCTCCATCTCTTCCTCTGTCTCGTACATATCCACATCCATCTCTTCCTCTCCAGTATCCTCTCCGTCCACTTCCATGGCTTCTTCTCTATCAGTCTGTGTATCGACGTCCGTCTCCTCCTCTCGGTCTGTGCCAGCCTGCAGAGGTAGCAAAATTTCCCACCCTGTCCCACAGAGCTCCAGCCCAGCCAGGCAGCTGCGGGGTGTCCGCCTCCGTGGAATAGTACCATACCTCTTTTGGAACAAATGCAGACATCCTGCAGGGATGGAGAGCAAAATCCAAGCGATGGGGAGCTTTGGGGACTGCTGGGGGAATCAGGGAGCAGGTGGCAACAAGGTGACAGGGGTAGGCTTGGAGCAGGGTGAATGAAGAGCGTGCTGGCACAAGGAGCCAAGGGTTGTGTTGTGGCCGTTGCTGGATGCTGGAAGTTCTAGCTGGAGCGTGCACTGTGACATCACCGCCAGGAGTTCAGGCCCAGGCTGAAGTGGACAACGGAGACCGTAGAATGAATGATGGAATCCCTGGGTGCTTGGGTGAGGAGACCTTCCCTTTGCCCCCCGAAGTAAATCCACGCTAGCTCTGTCGAATGGAGGGGTCAGAGAGGCTCCTCGAGACCGAGAAAAGACCAAAAGGGTGCTGCTTCTCCCTCCGGGGGATCAGAAGATGTTTATTCTGGTTAGCTGCCAGAGAGAGAAGAGGCCGGGTTACTCTTTCCCGGACTCTTTCAAACCTCGGGAGAGGGGCGGGGGGATATATAGCACCAACCAATGGGGTAACGTTTTAGGGATAAGGGAGGGGAGGGGAAAAACACGTCACAGAGAAACACAGTAACTCCCAGAAATATGCACTACCACATCTGCCCCTACTTTAACATATGTAATTAAATGAAAGGTAATGAGCTTATACTACTTACTGACCCGAAGTGGCCCACCAATTCCCATTTGTAGGTTGGTGAGGGTTACTCCGGTCTGCCAACTCTATATGGTTGACATCTGAGGTAGTTGAGACTAGCTTAACTATGCTTCTGTACAGTATTTTGCTTAGCACTCCAAACACTAACACCGTCAGCAAAACAATGACTAGCAGTGACAGAATAGTTTTCACTACTGAAGCCCACCACCCCGAGAGCCCCCAGTTCTTAAACAGTCCATTGAACCAGTCATCAGCTTCTTGCTTGACTTGTCCGATCATGCTTTTCATCTCTCGGAGAGTGGCATGGATATTAGGAGCCTTCGATGTTAGATCCATACAGCAAAGACCTTCAAACTCTTGGCACTCGTGCCCGTGGAGCAATAGGAGAAAGTCTATTGCAGCACGGTTTTGAAGTGTCGCCTGCCTGGTAATTTCCTCATCTTCTAGGAGGGCACTTATGGCATTGGATGTTAAATTCGCTTGTTTTACTACCCAGCATTCTAGGTGTCCCAATTCACCTAGGGCTTTAGCTGCAGCTACCCAGGGAAGAAAAATGGATGCAGCAATCCTTTTTGATTTTGACCAATGGAAAATTTCTGAGTCACAATTTTCATCTAATTTTGTAGCACTTCTCTTTTGAATTTTTTTTGGTCAAATTGTTTTTATGGGTCCACTCGCCAATTAATGTTTGATTGGGCGCTAACAGTGACAGACGCCCTATGGTACACGGCCCTCCAAGGAGACGGGATGGAATTCCTGCCCATGCACGGTCCCCACAAATGAGGAACAGTCCTTTGGGGAGGCTTTTGGGATGTGGATGAACTGAAGAGTGCACTTTGATGTAGCTTAGTACATGGCACCACTTTTTTGCTGTGAACTCTTCTCTATGTTGTACTATATGGTGGAATGTTTCTTTATGAGTTGGAGGACTAACTCTAAAGTGTACACAGTATGATGCTGGGGAGGAACCCAGCAACTCTAACTCCTGGGGTTCCTGGGTTGCCTTAGGAAAATGGGGTAGCCACTCCTCGACAGGGTTTCTTAACTCTGCTTCTACATGAGTGCTGTGTAGTTTATTATCTGCCTCAGGAGTCAGTGTACTAAAGCTGTGTGTGAATTCATCATGCTGCAGGGGAATTCCTACCAGGCAGGTAGACATAGGATTTTTTGCTGCTGCGGTCGATAGACATATGTTTTCCTGTTGGAGTGTTTGTGCCAGGGTCACCCAGACGTTTTGACGTGGCTGTGGGACGATCCAGGCTGTTGTCAGGCTGCTCAGTGCGAGCAGGATGACAGCAGGCTTAAGGCTCATCATGGATTTGAGTAAGAGGTAGGTTATTTCTAAAAAAAAGGAAACAGACATTCTTTAAAACATATTTACAGTTACAGTATGCAGGTTTCTTCTTGCTCTCTTCAGCGGCGTCTTCTTTTGGAAGCAACAGCTACTTGCTTCTCTTCTCTTCTTGCTGGTGCTGGATTCTTTGGAATAAAAGGTTTTACCCATTTCTGAGGAATCCATCGGGGGCCTGAAGGGGTGGATACACACGCGTAGCCACGCCCCCAGGTGACAAGTTCATAGGGACCCTTGGTTTGCCAAGTTTCAGGGTCTCTGATTAACACCGGTGGATGCTGTGACAATTTAAACTGATCACTACTGTTAAAATGCCGAGTTACAGGAGGATTCATGTTTTCAAATGAGCAGTTTAGGAAATTAATAGTAAACAGAGCTTTACATAGTTTCTGTTGGGGAGACATCCACACTGCTTCGCTACCTTGCCTGGCTAGGACTTGTTTGAGCGTCTGGTGCGTACGCTCGATTACAGCCTGACCTGTGGGGGAGTGGGGGATGCCAGTTTTATGTTCCACTCCCCACTGCTGGACAAATTCCAGGAACTCCTTGGATTTATACGCTGGGCCATTATCTGTTTTAATTTCTTTAGGGATTCCCAATACAGAAAAGGCCTGTACTAAGTGTTGTTTAGCATGCACAGACTTTTCTCCTGCATGAGCAGAGGCATACACCGCTCCTGAGTATGTATCAATACTCACATGTACATACTTCAGGCGACCAAAACTGGGAATGTGAGTGATATCTGTTTGCCACACTTCACAGCTCTTAAGGCCTCTGGGATTAACCCCGATGCCTAATGATGGCACTGCCTGGAGCTGACAATTGGGACAAGTAGCCACGATGGCTTTGGCTTGATTCCGTGTCAGCTGGAACTGACGAATCAGTCCTGGCACATTTTGATGATATTGCTGGTGACTTATTTTTGCCTGCTGAAACACATCAGGGAGACATACCTTTTCGGCTGGGGCAGCAAGGGAATCAGCCTTCCGGTTCCCCTCAGCGATTTCACCTGGCAATGAGGTGTGCGATCTTATATGCATCACATAGAAAGGTTGTTCTCTATTCGAGACTAAGTAAATCAGTTTTGAAAGCAATCTAAAGAGATGTTCGTTCTCAATGTCCTTGAGAACTGCCTGTTCCGCTCTGGACACCACTCCTGCTACGTAGGCTGAGTCAGTAACTAAATTAATCGGTTCTGAAAATTTTTCAAAGGCTCTCACGACCACAGCTAGTTCAGCTATCTGGGGTGACCCCTCTACAAACTCAACATCAGCTTCCCAAAGCTGAGTCTGTGGATTTCTCCAAGTCATCACCGACTTGTGAGATGTCCCAGATGCATCAGTGAACACTGTGAGAGCTTTGAGTGGCCTCCGGCTCCTTTTCTCACGAGGAATGAGATGGAATTCCTCATGAAACAATTTGTGTGATGGTGCATGAACTGAAATTTGCCCACTATAGCTGTCCAGAGCTAGCTGGAGGTTAGCATTGCTCTGCAGCAGATGCTCAAACATCTCTTTGGTCAGTCTCTCAGGGGAGTTTTTCCCTTCTCCAGAGAGCCTGACTGGGAGGTGAATACACATAAAGTCACAACCTGCCAGTTCCCGCAGCCTTACCCTGGCCTTTTGAATCAGCTGAGCCATCAGCTCTTGTGGCTTGGTGATAGTCTTGGGTCTTTGATGGGAGAGGAAGACCCATTCTATTATTAAGAGTGGGTCTCTCTGCCCTTCATCCCATTGGAATATTAACCCATGTAGGTGTGGCAATTTTCCCAGGACAATAAATTTGAAAGGCAGCTCAGGTTTGAAGCGGTGTGCCTGTCTTTCTGTCAAGGCCTTTTGTGCCTTTTCAATTACAGTTTTTGCTTCTGGAGTTAGCACTCTGGGAGACAGTAACTCTCTCTCCCCTTTTAATAAATTGAGTAGGGGGCCCAGGTCTTCATTGGTGAGACCTAGCCAGGGTCTGACCCAGTTTAGTGACCCGCATAGAGAATGAAGATCTGCTAGAGTTTTAGGATTACCAATAATTTCCAATTTTTGTGGAACAACAGTCCATGCTGTAATTTGCAGGCCCAGATATTTCCAAGGTGGCATCCTCTGAACTTTGTCTTCCTGCAATTGGAATCCAGCAGAGGTTAAAACTTTAACCACTAGGTCAAGGGTGTCTTTCAGTATGTTGTTATTGGGACAGCATATTAAAATATCGTCCATATAATGCAAAATGATAGCCTCTCTCTTTTCAGCACGCACTGAGGACAGCAATGACCCCACATACCACTGGCAGATGAAGGGGCTGGCTTTCATCCCCTGAGGTAATACTGTCCAGTGGTACCGTTTCATTGGGGCTTCCCTGTTAATGGTAGGAATGGAAAAGGCAAACCTTGGTGCATCCTCTGGATGCAGGGGAATTTGAAAAAAGCAATCTTTAATATCCAGTACTGCTAGTAGCCAATCTTGTGGTAGCATGGTTGGGGAGGGCATTCCTGGTTGGAGAGATCCCATGTCTTGTATTTTTTTGTTTATTTCTCTTAAATCTTGAAGGAGACGCCATTTATCTTTCCCTGGCTTTTTTATTACAAACACCGGGGAATTCCAAGGGCTGGTTGTTTCTACTATGTGTCCCTTAGCCAATTCTTCTTCTACTAATTTTTCTAGCGCCCCAAGTTTTTGTTTGCTGAGAGGCCACTGGTTCACCCAAATTGGATCATTATCTAGCCAAGATAATTTTTGGACAGGACGCTGTACAGTGGCCCCTATCAAAAATCCTGAGGTGTCTCAGGAATAGTGAGTTTTACCCCCCACTGCAACATGGTATCTCTCCCCCACAGGGGGCACTTGTAGTCAATTACAAAAGGTCGGACACTAGCAATCCTACCATCCGGACCTTCGATCTGGACGATATCTCTAGCAATTTTTGCCAGTTTCATCCCTCCAACACCTTGTATTTTTCCTGCCACTGGTTGTAGTTCCCAGTGTGATGGCCACACCTTTTCCGGTATGATGGTCACATCTGCCCCAGTGTCAATTAACCCTTCTACATGGAGATGTTCTGATTTATGTGTTAAATTGCATCCTATAATAGGCTTGTTTTCACCCACTACTTCTGCCCAGTAAACTCCCGGTGCTTTGTCATCTACTGGGACTTCTGTTGGAACAGGGATTACCTGGGCTATTACCTGCCCTTTGTCTATATAGAAAGGTGGTTGGGGGCACCTAGCTAAGAGAGTGAGGTGTGTTAGACCTCCCGTGATTGTCATGGGAGCCACCTCAATCTCTATTGGTGTGTGTGCTGTGTCTCCAATAACAAAATACCTACTATCCAGTCCAGCCAGGTCTTGTGAATTATCCTGCAAATCTACTCCCACGACAGTCCAGCGGTCAGATCTGAAACAAAAAGCTTTAGAAGTTACAAGTCTGAATCGCTTTTGCGGTTGCCAGACCTTATTAGGCAAACGTTTTTCACAATTATAGTTTTGCAGTTTTTCACCCCCCTTCTCCCTTTTTATTAAAGGACAGAGATTCGTTTCCACTTCATTTATGTCTGCACGCTGAGTGGATAAGCGCTGTGATGTAAGTTTTTTGGCAAGCTGGTATCCATGTGTTTCTGTTGTTTTAAAGGACAGTTTTTAGCAAAGTGTCCTGGTTTTCTGCAATAAAAACAAATTCGCTGTTGCTGGTCAGGCGTCATCTGTTCATTCCTTGTCTCAGATGAAACTGCAGCAACAGGTCTTGGGGTGGTCCAGGGAGGTCTCTTTTCCTGCGAAAACATCTCTGCTTTCCTTGCACAGGCCGCTGACATCTGTGCCAGGGTCGGAGGGGGATCCACAGGCAAACCTAAAATAATTCTACGGCAAGATTCATTAGCATTTCTCTGAGCAAGTTCCTTGACTAACTCTGTCTGTACCACAGGGTCTTCTACCTGACGGGAGACTTGTTCCCTTAATCGGTCTAAGAATTGCAGGAATCCTTCTGAGGGCATTTGTTTTACATTAATATAACTGCCCTTAGTGTCAGCTGTAGGTAGCTGTGTGAAAGCCTTTTCTGCAGCTGTAGTGATTTTATCTATCACAACTTTTGGCAATGCCCTAGTTTGGTCTTCAGGTTTTTCCCATACTCCTTCACCACATAAATGCTCTAAAGTAACACGATTATTTAATAAATCTACATATTGGGGATTAGTTTTTAATAACTCCACCAGTATGTTTTTTAGAAACCGCTTCCATGTGTTTTCCCATAATTCAAATTCAGATGGTGTAAGCAAACACTTAAAAAGATCTTTAATATCTGTAGGAACTAAATCATTTGAAGTTAATGTTGTTTTAACAATGCTTTTAAATATTTCACTATTACGGCCAAATTCTCTTTGCACCTTGTAAATTTCTTTTTTGTCTTGGTATGAAAACGGTTTGTAAGTACGGTTTTGAGGTCTTGCTCCAATAAAGGTCACCGGAGCAGCAGTAGGGAAAAAGGCTGAGTTAAAACCATTTTGTTTTCCATCCCCAGTTGTATTGACTTGGGAGGGGGGAGAGGCTTGTCCTGCTGGGACATCGGGGAAGCCCGTATTCCCCCATCCCCCAGGGGCACCATGTGGCTCCACACTGGGAGCAGGCTGTGAGGTTCCACCCCTCCATCCCCCGGGGCGTCCCCCGGGGCCATCAGGGCAATTTGCAGCAGCGCAACCACACCCGCCTTTGGAATGTGGTGAGGCAACCTCACCTCCCTGCTCGGTCTCGGCCCCGCCCCCCGGACCGTGGGAACTGGGCGGGGCCCCGCCCCTCAGCCCCCACTCGGCTCCGCCCCCAGACCCGCCCCCCAGACCGTGGGAACTGGGCGGGGCCCCGCCCCTCAGCCCCCACTCGGCTCCGCCCCCAGACCCGCCCCCCAGACCGTGGGAAATGGGAGGGGCTCCGCCCCTCACCCCCCCTTCGGCCCAGCCCCCAGCCCCGCCTCCGGTTTCCGCCCCATCTCCGCCCCCAGCCCCGCCCCCGCAGGAGCCGGGCGGGGGGGCACTCGCCCCCACGCCGGGCTTCAGGGTTCCACCCCCCCCCATGTCGGGTCTCGGGGTCTCCCCCCCCGCCATGCCGGGTCTCGGGGTCTCCCCCCACCCCACGTCGGGTCCGGGAGGCTGGCACCCCCCCATCGGGGGGCAGAGCCGGGACACCCTTCTCCCTGACCCTCTGCAGGAGCAAGGGGTGTAACTCTCTCCCTCCCCGCTCTTCCTCCCCACGGGACAGGGGCCGGAGGAACAGGGAATAGGGTTGCAGCCTCGGGGGGTAGGGTCATAGGGTGGGGCCAGGCAGGGCTGGGGGGGATTATGGGTAGGAGAAAGGGGATACACAGGAAGATTCACCATGTGGCCGGCTAACACGTGGCCGGCGCCATCTTGGCTCTGCACATGTTCTTGAGTAAATTCAGCAGAGCTCTCCCCTCCTTGCAGGGAGGATTTAAAGCTATATTTTTCAGGGTTTTCTGCGGGGAGGGAAGGGTACAGGCAGTTTTTGTCTGCTTGTAATGCTTGGGACAAGCGTTCCTGTGGAGGTGCCGAGGGAAGGTAAGAGGAGGAGAAAGCCGGAAGCTTCTTCCTCTGTAATATGGTTTTCCGAATTAAAAGGAAAAGGGGGAGGAAATCACCAGCTGTGCTGTCCCCCGATTCAACTTGCACAGTAAGGGCTTGACCAACTTTTTCCCAGTCAGGCAGGGAATCAACATTTAAATCCGGAAAATGCAAAAAAACCCATTTTACTAATTTCTTCAGCTTATTTTTTGAGAAATTGATATTTCCAGCTTTTAAAATATTCTTAATAAGGGAATATTTATTCCTTTCCTGTGTAGACAAAAGAGTATCCATGGCTAATCTTAAGGCTTTACTACACAGGTTGGTCTAACCCTTTTTTTATCTCCAAAAAAGCAGAAAAGATCCAAACTGCAGTCAGGGTTTAAAAACCACCGCGGAGCCCAGGACCTGCTGCCGGTGCACTCCCCCCCCACTCCACGTGGACTCCTCTGGTCCCGATACCAGGGAGAGGCTTTGCCAGCAGCACTACCACCACCGTGCCCCGCAAAAACACCTACAACAACTGCCGGATTTCTCACACCCCCCGCGACCCCCCCAGTACCTGTTTCCTGAAGGATGCGCGGTGTTCGAAGAAAAGAAAAAAGTCTCAGTCCGAGTTGACTCGTGTAGTCCGCGAGCTACCAACTCGACCCTCGTCAGAAAAACTGCGAGGTAGATGGCTATCCCTAGGCTTGTTAAAACACCCGTGGGGTGTTTTCCAGCCGTCCGGAGGGGTTTTAAAGCCCCACACGATGGGCGCCACCTGAGGAGACCTTCCCTTTGCCCCCCGAAGTAAATCCACGCTAGCTCTGTCGAATGGAGGGGTCAGAGAGGCTCCTCGAGACCGAGAAAAGACCAAAAGGGTGCTGCTTCTCCCTCCGAGGGATCAGAAGATGTTTATTCTGGCTAGCTGCCAGAGAGAGAAGAGGCCGGGTTACTCTTTCCCGGACTCTTTCAAACCTCGGGAGAGGGGCGGAGGGATATATAGCACCAACCAATGGGGTAACGTTTTAGGGATAAGGGAGGGGAGGGGAAAAACACGTCACAGAGAAACACAGTAACTCCCAGAAATATGCACTACCACACTTGGGCTTGGAAGGGACCCTAAAGACCATCTTGTTCCAAGCGGAGCAATCTTCGCCCAGAATAGGTTGCTCAGAGCCCCGCTCCCAGCTGGCCTTGGATGTTGCCAAGGATGGAGCATCCCCAGCCTCTGTGCACAGCCTGGGCCAGTGGCCCAGCAGCCGGAGTGGAAAAGAGCAGCTTCATTAGATCCAACTTCAAGCTCAGTCCTGCAGTTGAAAGGCTTCTCCTCTCTGTGCCCATCTTTCCTAGAGCTGCAGGGAGGCCTCGCCAGCCCCCTTCTCTTTCCAGGCTGAGCATCCCCAGCCCCACACGGACAGCAGTCCGATGCGTGGCAGTCAAGGCTAAAGGGTAGCAAATGGCTACATCAGGAAGTGAGAGATGGAAGCTTTTGGAGATGGAAGCTTTACCTCTAAATGTAGAAAAGAAAGCAAAGTGGAGGGGGAAATGGTGGGACTCTGGCTCTGTTCTAACTGGCGAAGATTTTCTTTTCTTCTTTTCTGTCGTGCTAACCCAAGTTTTGTTGTTTGAAAGGAGGTTTAGCAAAATATCCATCGTCTTCTCCACTGCTGAAACACTGAACAACATCTGGGCAGGCTGAGGATGCAGAGCAAAACCTGCAAATATCTACTGCTGATCGTGATCCTGGGGAATGCAGCTAAAGCCAGCCAAAGGCAATTTCTGGAAAGTCAAGCCTGTTTTACGTTTTCTGGAGTTTGGTTGTGCCAACTTCACCAGTCATTTCTAAAAAAGGAAAAGAAACTCCAAGCAAAACAGAGAAAAACACAAAGAAACCAACCCAAAGAAGCCAATCAAACAAACGGATAAAACACCCCCAATCAAACCAAAGGCAATGAGAAGTTAGGATTAGTTGTAAGGATATCACAGCAGGCGAATGGCTGCTTCCTACTTGGATCACCATCCAAAGCCACCTAGAACAACTTGTCCAAAACATATCCAACAGGAGAAATGGAAAAAGTGATCCATGGCAGCTCTGCATTGTGGTGAAGGATGAGCATGCAGTGGTCCAGATGCAGCATTGCCCACCCTCCAGGCTGCTGTTTGCTCTGCTGAAAGACTCTTGCAGGACTGTGGCCCCTCTCCATGCAATGGAAATCATTGCCACAGCTCTCAGTTGAGGCACTGGCATTTCCAGAGCCAGATTCAGGCACAATCCTACTGCCTGCTGAGCATCTGGGAAAGGTGCTGAGCATCTTCAGGCCTAGAAGCACAAAAGAGCTCAGGCTCTCCCCGAACTGGGTTTTCAGGGCAGCTTTCCATATCTCTGCAAGATTTCTTCATCCCTCAACACGTCTGACTTTATGGCCAACGATGCATTTGGGTTTCTTCCGTCCTCTTGTGTGCCCGTGAGTAACCTTCCACGTGGATGAAGGAGATTGTGTACAGGACAATTGGTTGCGGCATTGCCATTTGGCTTCACTGTCACTCAGTTGAACACGGTCCTTATCTAAGAAGGACTTCCAAGAAATGGGTAGGAGTTTTGGCTGTGAGAGGAGCAGAAAGCACATTTTCTACAGCAAATTGCTAGCTGATGCACTTTCCTCCCTGCCAAAATAGTGATTGCCATTCATCTTCCTGGGAAGAATGTAAAGACCCATTCAGAGATGCCAGGTTCAGCTGGCCTGTGGCTTTGTGTACCTCATTTCACATGTCCAGTTTCAAGGGCCACTAAAAGAGGCTCATGTTTGCCTTGCTACCCACAAGTGCTGTAGGTATTTCCAGGAGAAGAGGGAAAACATCGCTGTCCTGTGGTGTGGTAGAAATGCCACCACAACTGTGATTGTGTGAGCAAAGCCAGCCAGTGCTTTTTGGGGCAGCAGCAGCAGCTGAGAGTGTGGCAGAGCGGTTTTGATACCCTTTTAAGAGTCCTGCAAGCGTTGTTCCCGAAACAACCCACAGCTTTGCAAATGTGCCCGAAGAAAATGCAAAGAGAACTGGGGTGTGAAAATCAAAGACTGTTTATCTGTAGAAGAAAAGGAACAAGAATGAACTACACCACATATTTACACTGTAAGAATATTGGTAACAACAACAACAACAAGAACAACAAACTATAGAACCTATTTACCTGAGAAGAGATCTAACAAAACTCTATGAAACGTATTTACAGACAACTTAAACAAACTCTAAAACCTCTATCCTGAACACAACAACTGTAAAACGTATGTACAGCAGGGTGGTATCTGTGTCTGTGATGTCCCTAAGTCCTGGAAGAAAAACAAGTAGCACGGTCAGTGCAGTCAGGCACGGAAGGGTGTTCCATGTGCTGCCGGGCTGGGACACTGGCCCAGTGGGACTCTGCTGACAGAAGGGAGCCTGGCTGGGGACTGTGGCCCAGGCACTGGAACAGGGCTTGTGTGGCCCACAGCAAGCCCAGGCCAGGCCAGGGATTGCCAGCAGAATCCAGTGCATGGGCTAGCGTGTCCCTGAGCAGGGAGTGCCCAGCCCGGCCCCAGGCTGGCAGCAGGGGACCCACTCTGCCTGTGGGGAGCACCTGCCTGTTCTGCTGCTGGCATCGGTCTTCATCCCAAGACCATGTCTTCCTCCTTGTCTTTTAGATCAATATCCATCTCTTCAATATAATCTTTCGTTTCCACCTCCATCTCTTCCTCTGTCTCGTACATATCCACATCCATCTCTTCCTCTCCAGTATCCTCTCCGTCCACTTCCATGGCTTCTTCTCTATCAGTCTGTGTATCGACGTCCGTCTCCTCCTCTCCGTCTGTGCCAGCCTGCAGAGGTAGCAAAATTTCCCAGCCTGTCCCACAGAGCTCCAGCCCAGCCAGGCAGCTGCGGGGTGTCCGCCTCCGTGGAATAGTACCATACCTCTTTTGGAACAAATGCAGACATCCTGCAGGGATGGAGAGCAAAATCCAAGCGATGGGGAGCTTTGGGGACTGCTGGGGGAATCAGGGAGCAGGTGGCAACAAGGTGACAGGGGTAGGCTTGGAGCAGGGTGAATGAAGAGCGTGCTGGCACAAGGAGCCAAGGGTTGTGTTGTGGCCGTTGCTGGATGCTGGAAGTTCTAGCTGGAGCGTGCACTGTGACATCACCGCCAGGAGTTCAGGCCCAGGCTGAAGTGGACAACGGAGACCGTAGAATGAATGATGGAATCCCTGGGTGCTTGGGCTTGGAAGGGACCCTAAAGACCATCTTGTTCCAAGCGGAGCAATCTTCGCCCAGAATAGGTTGCTCAGAGCCCCGCTCCCAGCTGGCCTTGGATGTTGCCAAGGATGGAGCATCCCCAGCCTCTGTGCACAGCCTGGGCCAGTGGCCCAGCAGCCGGAGTGGAAAAGAGCAGCTTCATTAGATCCAACTTCAAGCTCACTCCTGCAGCTGAAAGGCTTCTCCTCTCTGTGCCCATCTTTCCTAGAGCTGCAGGGAGGCCTCGCCAGCCCCCTTCTCTTTCCAGGCTGAGCATCCCCAGCCCCACACGGACAGCAGTCCGATGCGTGGCAGTCAAGGCTAAAGGGTAGCAAATGGCTACATCAGGAAGTGAGAGATGGAAGCTTTTGGAGATGGAAGCTTTACCTCTAAATGTAGAAAAGAAAGAAAAGTGGAGGGGGAAATGGTGGGACTCTGGCTCTGTTCTAACTGGCGAAGATTTTCTTTTCTTCTTTTCTGTCGTGCTAACCCAAGTTTTGTTGTTTGAAAGGAGGTTTAGCAAAATATCCATCGTCTTCTCCACTGCTGAAACACTGAACAACATCTGGGCAGGCTGAGGATGCAGAGCAAAACCTGCAAATATCTACTGCTGATCGTGATCCTGGGGAATGCAGCTAAAGCCAGCCAAAAGCAATTTCTGGAAAGTCAAGCCTGTTTTACGTTTTCTGGAGTTTGGTTGTGCCAACTTCACCAGTCATTTCTAAAAAAGGAAAAGAAACTCCAAGCAAAACAGAGAAAAACACAAAGAAACCAACCCAAAGAAGCCAATCAAACAAACGGATAAAACACCCCCAATCAAACCAAAGGCAATGAGAAGTTAGGATTAGTTGTAAGGATATCACAGCAGGCGAATGGCTGCTTCCTACTTGGATCACCATCCAAAGCCACCTAGAACAACTTGTCCAAAACATATCCAACAGGAGAAATGGAAAAAGTGATCCATGGCAGCTCTGCATTGTGGTGAAGGATGAGCATGCAGTGGTCCAGATGCAGCATTGCCCACCCTCCAGGCTGCTGTTTGCTCTGCTGAAAGACTCTTGCAGGACTGTGGCCCCTCTCCATGCAATGGAAATCATTGCCACAGCTCTCAGTTGAGGCACTGGCATTTCCAGAGCCAGATTCAGGCACAATCCTACTGCCTGCTGAGCATCTGGGAAAGGTGCTGAGCATCTTCAGGCCTAGAAGCACAAAAGAGCTCAGGCTTTCCCCGAACTGGGTTTTCAGGGCAGCTTTCCATATCTCTGCAAGATTTCTTCATCCCTCAACACGTCTGACTTTATGGCCAACGATGCATTTGGGTTTCTTCCGTCCTCTTGTGTGCCCGTGAGTAACCTTCCACGTGGATGAAGGAGATTGTGTACAGGACAATTGATTGCGGCATTGCCATTTGGCTTCACTGTCACTCAGTTGAACACGGTCCTTATCTAAGAAGGACTTCCAAGAAATGGGTAGGAGTTTTGGCTGTGAGAGGAGCAGAAAGCACATTTTCTACAGCAAATTGCTAGCTGATGCACTTTCCTCCCTGCCAAAATAGTGATTGCCATTCATCTTCCTGGGAAGAATGTAAAGACCCATTCAGAGATGCCAGGTTCAGCTGGCCTGTGGCTTTGTGTACCTCATTTCACATGTCCAGTTTCAAGGGCCACTAAAAGAGGCTCATGTTTGCCTTGCTACCCGCAAGTGCTGTAGGTATTTCCAGGAGAAGAGGGAAAACATCGCTGTCCTGTGGTGTGGTAGAAATGCCACCACAACTGTGATTGTGTGAGCAAAGCCAGCCAGTGCTTTTTGGGGCAGCAGCAGCAGCTGAGAGTGTGGCAGAGCGGTTTTGATACCCTTTTAAGAGTCCTGCAAGCGTTGTTCCCGAAACAACCCACAGCTTTGCAAATGTGCCCGAAGAAAATGCAAAGAGAACTGGGGTGTGAAAATCAAAGACTGTTTATCTGTAGAAGAAAAGGAACAAGAATGAACTACACCACATATTTACACTGTAAGAATATTGGTAACAACAACAACAACAAGAACAACAAACTATAGAACCTATTTACCTGAGAAGAGATCTAACAAAACTCTATGAAACGTATTTACAGACAACTTAAACAAACTCTAAAACCTCTATCCTGAACACAACAACTGTAAAACGTATGTACAGCAGGGTGGCATCTGTGTCTGTGATGTCCCTAAGTCCTGGAAGAAAAACAAGTAGCACGGTCAGTGCAGTCAGGCACGGAAGGGTGTTCCATGTGCTGCCGGGCTGGGACACTGGCCCAGTGGGACTCTGCTGCCAGAAGGGAGCCTGGCTGGGGGCTGTGGCCCAGGCACTGGAACAGGGCTTGTGTGGCCCACAGCAAGCCCAGGCCAGGCCAGGGATGGCCAGCAGAATCCAGTGCATGGGCTAGCGTGTCCCGGCAGCGGCAATCCACTTGCAGTCTGAAAATTTCGCGCGCCAGATTACTGGTAAACATCATCTCTATTTGCCTGCCTGCAGCGCTCGCGCTTTCCACTGCCCGATACTGACCGGCACCATCCGACAGACACACATGGTACGTTGGCCGCTTGCCAGGAGCTCGGGAGAGCAGCTTCTGCCGAAGGAGGCTCGCCTCTTGCGGTTCCCTTCTCCGAGCTCCGGAGTCACAACTTCTGCCTTTCTTGCTCTTAATGAAAGCGGAAAGCTTTTGCACTGCGTCTGGCAAATGGAACGTGTGACAGGACAGCACATGTTTGTGCAGCTTACCCCTGCCTTTGACACAAGCACGCATTTGCAGCACCCTTTTCCAACCATGGTGTGACAGGTTGCTGTGCTGTGCAGGGCATTTCTCTGCATCTGGGAGTCCAAGGGAAAGGGCAATTATTGTCGCAGAGAGCAGCATCAGCGGGAGGGAGCAGGAGAAGGAAGTCGTGGTCGTACTTCTTCCACACGACAACTAGCGACTAATCAGCAAGCGTGCGAGTGGCAGCTACGTTCCTCTTGCAATCTGAAAGCTTCCCGCGCCAGATGCATGTTAAACACCATCCTTATTTGCCTGCCCGCATCGCTCGCGCTTTCCACCTCCCGCGTGCTGACCGTCACTCTCCCACAGACATACATATTATGCTGGATGGTTGCCTAGAGCTCCGGAAAGCAGCTTCTGCTGATGGAGGCTCGCCTTTTGCCGTTATTTTCTTTGAGCCCCCGAGTCACAACTTCTGCCTTTCTTGCTCTTAAGGCAAGCGGAAAGCTTTTGCACTGCGTCTGGCAAGGGGAACTTGTGACACGATAACACATGTTTGTGCAGCTTACCCCTGACTGTGACACAAGCACGGATTTGCAACACCCGCTTTCCACCCATGGTGTGACAGGTTTCTGTGCTGCGCAGGGCATTTCTCTGCATCTGGGAGTCCAAGGGAAAGGGCAATTGTTGCCGCAGAGAGCACCATCAGCAGGAGGGAGCAGAGAAAGGAAGACATGGTC